>NW_020618825.1:297783-597783 GCF_003573695.1 Papaver somniferum | reverse complement strand
GATTACATGGTATGCTAAGGTTGAAGAAAGTGCTACACACATGAGACATCCAGTGGATTCGTCACAATGAAAGTCAATAGACATGAAGTGGCCCGAGTTTGCTGAAGAGAAGCGAAATGTACGTCTGGGACTAGCTACTGATGGTTTTAACCCTTTCGGAATGATGAGCGTGCATAGTACTTGGCCTGTTATGCTTACTTGTTATAACCTTCCGCCATCTGAATGCACGTCAAAAGATTTTACGATGTTAACACTGCTGATTCCTGGTCCACTTGGTCCCAATCATAACATAGATGTTTATTTGCAGCCTTTGATCGACGAGTTAATTGATTTGTGGACAGTCGGTGCAATAACGTACGATGCGCATACAAAGACTTCCTTGACAATGAAAGCAATGTTATTGTGGTGCATACATGACTTTCCTGCATATGCTCATGTTTCTGGTGTGAGGACTTCTGAAACATTTGGCTGCCATGTGTGTGGAGAAAATACAGAGGCGATCAGGCTAAAATGGGGTTCTAAGTATGCTATATGGGTCATAGAAGGTTTCTAAGATATAAGTTTCACCTTTATAGACGGAAAACATCTGAGTTCAACGGATTTGAGGAGACAAGGGGTGCACCAATACGTTTGAGTGGCGTCGAATTATTCAACAAGACAGCAACCGCGAATAAAGAATTTGGGAAGTTGGTCAAGCGGCAGGCCGTACGTGAGTCTCCATGGTCGAAGAGATCGATACTTTTTTGTCTCCCATATTGGAAGGTAAATTGAGGGTATTGACCAATTATACTTTGCAGTTACCTTACTTCCATACGTTTGTGTTGTTTAAAATTCCTTTCTAACTTAATTAATCTTATCAGTTTCTGCAAATCCGGCACAATGTGGATGTCATGCATGTAGAAAAGAATTTTGCAGAGAACTTGTTTGGAACTTTTATGAGCCATAAGGACAAGAACAAGGATGGGCTGCTGGCGCGCAAAGATTTGAAACTCCTGGACTTGAAGCCTAGCTTGTGGTTAAAGGAAGATAATGGAAAAGTGGAGATGCCTCGTGCACCTCATTGTATGTATAAAGCAGAAAAGAAAGTAATCTAAAAAACTCTTAGCACAATTAAAGTTCCAATTGGTTACAGTAGGAATTGGAAAAAGAAAGTATGCCTGAAAGAGTTCCAATTGAAGGGTTTGAAGTCTCACGATTATCAAATTCTGATGCAGGGGTTAATGCCTGTTTTTATAATGCATTGTTTCAAAGATCACAAGCCTTTGCGTGAGGAAGTTCGACACTTATCATTGTTTTTCAAAGTACTAACTTCCAAGGTTATTGATCGTCCTGAGCTTCTTATAATGCACGAACGTGTGGTGGAGTCAATATGTGTGTTCGAAATGTATTTCCCGCCTATTTTTTTGTTAGTATGACTCATGTTGTCGTACACTTGGCAGAAGAGGCACATCAATTGGGGCCTGTTCAGTTTAGGTGGATGTACCCTTACGAGAGGTATATACGATTCTTTAGTTTACTAATATCCATTTTATTGTTTTTAGAACTAAACAAAACTTACATATCTTTGTTTACTGACTACATGTGCGAATGATGAGATACTACAAGGTTCTAGGTCACAACAAAAATTATGTAGAAGGATCTATTACAAAACAGTACGAGGTCAATGAAGGAGCGCGCCATTGCATGGAGATACTTCCTGTAGCGAGGCGAAAATCTATCAAGTGTCGTGGAAAGATATCAATGCCCAGTGATGTTTATGAAGGTCCATACCCAGCTAATTCACAAGGAAAACCACATTTATTGACCAAAGTAGAATATGAACAAGTTCGTTTGTGGATATTGAGACATTCAGATGAAAATACTGAATGGGAAGAGTAAGTAAATCCCAAGTTGATTTATATTTAAATCATATCACACTATGCATTGGCTTTTAAGTTCAAAGACATGAATATAGTATTAATCAGTGATAGATCTTAGTTTATTACTTTATTACATCTGATGAACTTAAACCAGAAGTTAACTACCACATGCTAAAACTGAAAGTTTCTTATTATCTTTTATATTTTTTTGTCGCTATGTTTGATTTATGGTTCAGTTTATTAACATTAATTTTTAAACATTTGGGATTGTTATAATGGCATCTTCAAAAATCTGTGTGCGCTCACTCGAAGCGAGGTTATATAGGAGTAGTAGTACTTGATTATGTTTCCTGGTTTATTAGTTAATGCTTATCAATTGTCACTTTGTGTGTTGTTTGACAGGAAGTACAAGATATACGTATGTAATTTTAACCAAACTCGTACGGGAAGGATAAAACCTACAAACTACATTAAATGGCTACGTAAACCATTTGAAGGCACTCCCATGACAAATTTTCGTAGGCTGGCAATTGGTCCTACCTTCACTACAGTTTCGTACAACTCATATTTTGTTAATGGATATCTTTTTTACACAGCCGATACAGAAATTTTTTTAACTACACAAAATAGTGGAGTCACCATGGAAGCTTGCACCAGTTTCAGAGCAAGTTCCAGAGATACTAACTTGGTCGATGACGATACTACATACTATGACGTTCTACAACGTATACTTGAACTGGATTATGGAGTTTTCTCTGAAATTGTTTTTTACTGTGATTGGGTACGAGTCGAAGACAAAATACATGGATCCTATGTGGATGCAAATACTAAGTTGAGGTTTGTCAACTTCATAAGGTTTATGAGAAGCTCAAAAGAAGTCGACGAGCCATTCATCCATGCTTCTCAAGCTAGACAAGTTTTTTACTGTAGAGATGTGACAAGGGAGCATTGGAATTTGGTTTTGGAATCTCCAATAAGATCAGACCCAAATAAGAATGCTTTGGAAGATCCATTTGTCTTCACTGCAAATGCGAATGAAGCTCCATCAATTTTGACAACTGTTGGAGATGATGAGTATTGGAATGGAGAAGATCAGGTAAGGTTTCATTCTATTTATTCTTACATGTCTCTTCTAGTAGATTCCATATTTTTTATGTTTACTTTCGTGTTAATTTCATTTTCTACAATTGGTTATTTTTCCAAGAGCACGAGAAATGGGGATACACATACGTGAATGAACTTGCCCAGCACCTTATAATTCAACTGGTGGAAATCATGCAGCTCCCCTGTGCACATGTGAGTTTTCCTGAGCATCTTAAAGGCATTGTATAGTAAGTTGCTTGACAATTAATACTTATTTAGCTCCCTTGCGCACATATAATTACTAGTTTAGCTTGTGCAAGTATCTTCTTCTTCCTTTGTATCTGCCTTCGATTTCCCTGAAGCTTATGTTTTGTTGCAATCTTCTCCTATCATAGTTATGGTTGTGCGATAACTTTCCTGCAGTTTGTGGCCAATACTGCATGTATTTATATACATCTAAGGTTATGGTTTGATTTGTCAAATTTACCTCAAACATGACCTAGATTAGGTTATGGTTATGGTTGAATCACAGAGAATTTGTATGTATGCAAATGATGCAGGAAACATGTTTTAGCACTCTTAATGATGAGGTTATTGAATATGGTGGTACATAGTAGTTCACGGAAATTGAGATTGTGGTGATGATTGAAATGAGATTGCATCTATGGGTGGATTGGGTTAGACCTGATTTTTCCGCCTATAATATATACGTGATGTATGGTGATGATAATGAAAACTTTTGCTATCCAGGTGACGGATATATCATCTTATGTCAAAGCAAATAATATCTGGAATTTCATGTCCCTGCAATTTTTTAAGAAGTTGACCAAGTTTATGATTGTATATTACAATGAGTTTTGCTTGGATTGTATAAGTTGTTCAAATGATGTGAATTGTAGTTGTGGTCTTGATTAGTCCGGTAGAATGGAAATGATTATGGTTTGATCCCTGCAATTAATGAGCCAATAACTGTTATCTACATTACATATATGTAAAATTACCTCACACATGTGCTTTCAGCTACTACCCATTGCTAGAATGTCTGTCGAATTACCTCACACTATTGTACATAACCAATATCTAGTATCTTATTTTGTTCTACCATGTATTATGAACTGAACTGAGTCATTGTACTGTTGTTGATTTGCTTTGCAGGAAGTCGCATGTGAACCAAGGACACATCACATTGATGCTCTGCTTGATATCATTTGTGAAGTATTGTCATAGGAGGAGCTGAATTATCATTTCGTTTTTTTTATCAGTTGGTTGTTGTCAGAACTTAACAATCTTGGACATGTATTCTCTGAACTCAGTATTTCATTTTATTTTTTTTGTGTAGTTTTACACCCAATGGAATGAATGTTAAAATTCTCAGTTAAATTTGAAGTTGCATTTGAATTTCAGTTAAATCTGAGTTGCATTTGAATTTCAGTTAAATTTGGATTTCAGTTTGACTTGACTGTAGCTTGACTTAACTAGACTTGACTTGACTGTTTGACTTAAATATTAGTAAGATTAATTCAGATTCAGCCATTCAGACATTTCAGCTGATCTGAATCTGTATTTTTTTTATATTATAATTCAAATCTACGACCAGTGCCTGTGGGTCAGCATTTAGTTACTATAATAAACGGTCTCTGTTCAGAAACCCACGCAATAAGGGTCGTGCAACTAAAAAACGCTTTATAAACGACCCATTCTGAGAAACCTAGAACAGGTCGTTTAACTCGTTTATATGACGTGTCCTGGTGGTCGCGGAATGTCTGATTTCCACTAGTGTATTGTGTATTGCTTTGTAAAGCCTTCGACATTTTGTTAAATGTGTGCTCAACAAATTTGAGTATTGTTTACGCTTTACTCATTTCAATTCTTACTTGGGTATTGCTTGCTTTTACGCATTCCTTTACTGGGTTGTGGCTCACCCGATTTGTTTTGTTTCCACAGAGTATGAGAGCGTCTTAAGGTAGTAAGCTTGTGAAGGCTTGGTGCGTAGAGCTATTGGGGTATAAAGTGAGTACGCTCACTTTGTTTTCGTATATGTACTCATGTATAATCTAATTTGGTTTTGAAAAACGATACCATCATTTCTTGATGTTGTGTTTTGAAGTAAGGTGTGTTGTTGTATTTTGCAAAGGTGTGTTTGGAAACTTGTTGGATTACTGTATAGTTATAGGTAATCCTACTGTCCATCATTTTTGAGTTATGAAGTTGTTGTAAATGAACTAATTTTTTTTAGTACCGTGTAATGAAGTAATAACAATCTAGTATTACTGTAAAGACCCTCAAGCTCTTCAACGTTATTAAACCGGTCAAGAGTCGATCAAGAGACGATTTATCCGCTAATAACTCGACTAGTGTAACATGAACGTTAATTAATAAGAATTAATCTAACAACTATTTAGATACGAAACTATTACCATTGGATAGATCTCGAAAATTTACGCGGAATGGACTACTTGAATGTGTCGTTCGGATATTGGACGAAGAAGAACTCTTCAGATTAGCATGAAGGGCAAAATAGTCTTTTCTCAGAGACCGACCGATCTGGGATTCCCATATCATTTGGGTAAGTGCGTTTATCATTTTTCTTTGGACTTTATCAAAACCAATCGAGCAGATTAGCTCATTCAGTATTCTTCTTTCTCTTTCTTTCTCGTTCTTCTTCTTTCCTCGTCTCTTTTCTTTCTTCCCCTGTTCTTTCTCTTCTGCATGTGATTGAGAAATCAAATGGAGGCGACGTGATCAAAATATGGTGGAGTAGATCATGCAGTAGTCGCAGGTGATGGTGTTGAAGATGAATTATCGTTGGATGAAGAAGAAAGTACGGATTGGAGAGAATTGAAGTTAGGGTTTGAGACTATTTGAGAGGTGAATTGGGTTGCCGTTGGATGAAGAACAATAGGGTTGTATCTGAATTGAAGTTATGGGGTATTTTTGAAAATGAATCAAGAGTTAGGGTTTCTCAGAGATTTGAATTAGGGTTTTTAGATTTGGTTATTGAACTGAAGATCTAGAAGATGAAATGTGGAGCTACTATTAGATGAAGAAGAATGGGTAGGTGTTTAAGTGAGATTTTGAAGTTAATTCGGTGATGCATCAGTGAATCATGGTTTGTTTTCTGTTCTTCCCCAAATTAAGAACTAGGGTTACATAAGAAGTTCAAAGAGGAATTCGATGATGAAATTGATGTTATCAAAGGATGCTTAGGGATGGGTTTATCCTAAATTAAAGCTTGAAGTTGAAGAACAACCAGAATTTGGTAGTTGGAGATTAGTTGAGAACTGTTGGTGATAATGGGATTGATATGGTGAAGGATTGCTTGAGAAGAATCATTTGGAGGTAATTGTTCTTCTGAGTTCATTTAGATTAAGTTATTTAATCTTCTTGTTTGAGTTTAGGAAGTTGATAATTGGTTTACTGTTTGAGTTGATTGTAAGGTTAATTGAGGTGATGATGTAGTGGTGGTGTAATTGTGGAACTCAGTAGGTGAATGAGGTTGTTGTGGTGGTTGTGAGGATGGAGGTTCTGAAATGGTATGTGGAGCTTTGGTGGTTTACCGTGATGAATGGAGTAGTCAGTTTGATAGTGTTATTACTGGTGTTGTGTATTTGTATCAAAGAATTGTGTTAGAAGATATAAATGGGGTTGAATTTCTGGTGATGATGGTGTTGTTCTTCATGGAGAAATAGAATTTGGGTCATGATGGTGGAGTTAAAGTGTTGTATGTTTCCTGGGATGGTCTTACAGTTCATGAGAATGGTATTGATGTTATGAGAGTTGTGGTTAAGCTGAGGTTGTTTGACTAAAGAAGAAACAACAAATAGTTTGGGGTTGTGTTAAGTTGATAGTGGTATTTCATAGAAACTAGAATGACAGTGAAAGCTGAGTATGAGTTGCAATTGGAGCAACATAGGAATTGGTTATGAATCATATACTGGTAAGATGTGTAAGCTGAAGAAGAGTGTAATGCTGTTATGACAGTGATCTCAGTAAAAGCCTGCAATGCAGATCAAGGTAAACTCAGTTTACTGTTGTATTGAGTTGTGAAGTTATTAAGATAAATGTTTGAGTTGTTGTTGTTTTTGTTTAGTGAAAATATTACACCTAGTCTGATAGAATGGAAATCCATTGTTAGATCAATGGTTTGGACCTATTTGTCATCCTAGTCAGTTTAGCTGACTTAGTGTGACTGACAGAGTTAACTCAGTGACTAGACCTGACCAGACTTGACACAGTGAACCTTGACTGAGTTGGTTTCTTTGACCATTGACCCTGTATATTGACCTTTGACAGACGTTGACTGTTAGTTGACATGTGACCTTTAGTTTGACTGTTAGAGACCGTTAGTTGACCCTAGTGGACCAGGCCATGTGTAATGGGCCTGTTTAGAGAACTTGGGCTTAGGACTAGTTATCTTTTATTGATGAGTTAGACCACTTGTAGTCTGAATTAGACTTTGGCTTCTTCTATAAAGTTGTAGATATTCATAGGACTTAGCGAATGGATTATAGAATCAACCTAATGGAATTAGTAAACCTTAGATATGCTAAAGATATAGAATGAAAAGGTGTAACATCGTAAATGGGCTTAGAGCCATTAGATAGACTTGTATGATTCTTGTACGAGACATTTTTGGCTAGATTCTTAGAGTTCTTGTGTGATTAACAGTTAGTCTGTATTAACAACGATCAATTTAAGAGATGAACTAGTGGATCGTGGATCTCGAGGTAGGCGTGGCTTGTCAACAAAATAGGTGGGAATTTATATTTAACTCTATTGTGATTATTGTTGTTTTCCTCTACAAAAGTTTATGTTGAACAAATTCATGCATTGTCTGGTTGTGCTTTCCATGCATTGTTTAACTTTGAATTACGAAAGTTTCTGTTATTTCTTTTAATCTTTCCATTTCTTGGAAAGGAATCACAATGCTTTGTTTGTCTTTATGAATTGTTTGGGAAATAAGAATTTCCAGTTGATTGTTTGGAAATGAGAATTTTCATCTGTGGTATATAGGATACTGCTCCTTCATTTATACTACTCACTTTCGAGCTATGCTTAATAGGTGCGGGACGAGTCACCATATAGCTATCTAGGTACGGGATGAGTCACCATGATTGCATGATCAGCTGCTAGCCTTGGGGGCGCTACAATTACCATGATTTCAAATTAGTGGAGTGTGTGAATGGTAAGATATGTAAGTACAATTCTCGTAGTTCATTTTCGTATTGAGTAGTCATTGTAAATAAATGTCTTTTATCTTGTCTTGTTTGGTAAAAACATATGTCATACTATTGTTTCCACTGTTTTCACCCCACATGGCAGTTCGAGAATTTTGGAATTTCCCGGTTGACTGAACTTCACGGTCAAACGGAAGCGAAAAAAATTCTGGACCGTCACAATCGACCTAGCCGAAAGTGCACCAAAAATTCAATTATGTTGTTTTTTTCCTCATTTTTCTTAGATTAGACACATTGAAATACTAACATTAATTCATAAATGCAAAGTTATAAAAGTTCAACCATCAAAATCCTTAACCAAACAACGAAAATAGTAAAATGTCAAAGGATTAGATAATAAAAAATCGATGAAGTAAAATACTAAAAAGCGAGTAGATAGTCATTCACTTGATTCCTCCTCCGAAGAATCTTGCAAAAACTCATCCAAACCGTCCGCTTTGTCTTGTTCAAAAACTTGTTCTACAACTCTAGCCTTTTTACCTCATTTTCCCTTGCCAGCTTGAGTTGGAGTCTTTTTACCTCCACCACGTCCACCTCGAGCAGCAGTTGTTCCAGCACGACCTCCTTTTTCACCTCGATCACGTCCACCTCGAGCACTTGTTCCAGCATGGCTTCCTTTTTCACCTCGACCTCTTTTTCCTTGCTTTGATTGAGCTTGCTCACGGGAGGGAGTATCCGAGTCGTCGCTAGAAGAAGGAGACCTATCCCTCTTACGTCTCCTTGATCGGTCCTCTTCATAAGCATACAAACCTTCTTTATCCCTCTTACGTCTCCTTGATCGGTCCTCTTCATAAGCATATAAACCTTCTTTCTCAGGGATTATTATGCCTTGGACTCGATTCCAAATTAATCTTTGTTCAGGGATCGTTAACTCCTCATCCGAATTAATCATACGGGTGATGTCCTTGACCACCCAATTAACTCGTTCAACCTAATCTTTCATATCAAATACACTTATTTATAGCTAATCAACAAAACAAAAAAAATTTATAAACATAATTAGCAGTATACGTACCATCATCTTCTCCCATTCATTTTCTTCATTTATCTCTTCCGATGATTTTGAACTCTCTTTCTCCGCCTTCTTCAAATATCTGTGCGCCTCCGGATCCATATTTTCCACATAAGGATGAGGCAACTCTTGATACCATCTTATGTAATTAGCATCCGCTTCAGAAGTCCCATGAGAAACTTGAAGCAGTCTTCTACTCATTTGGTTTGCTTGTTGGGAACGACCATTCCAATCATCGATCGACGGTGTTGTTATATAGTTCAATTTGACATCTCTCTCCTTAAACACGGAGTCGGATACGCTCAGTGGAAAACGAGATTCTAGTGGTACAATTTTCTGGACAATACCAATTTGACGGAGCGTTCTACGAGGATCCAAAATGACGAACCCGGTTGAATGAACAAAGGTCCCATATAGGTCACCACATTGGAAAATACTCTATCACCAACTTCCTCATCTCCATCCTCATCCATTTTCAAGTATGGATCAAAGTCCACATCATCAATTGTCAAAGCATCCAATTTTCTCCTCATTTCGATCATTTCATTTCATTTAGCCTTGTGTTGGGTCCCTCCAAAGGGGTATCTTCCTCCTGTAGGTTTCTCTATAGGCCATTTTGTATCCCTGGTAGGCCTCAAGGATTTAAAATGGTCATAAACCCATGACTACGGAACAAAATATAATCAATTACACATACAAACCAATATATAAAAGTAAATTAAACCAACATTTGTTATATTAACACAGAAAGATACCTGGATAATAGCAACACATCCCGTAATTTGTGTTATGTTCCACCTAGAATCTTTGCAAAGACTGTCCATCATACTAGCAAGGAGGGCGGTGCCCCACGAGTACCTAGATGCCTCGTTTGTTTCCGGATCGAGATTGAGAGTCTTCAACCACTGCAAATAATAAGCATTTACCTTATTTCCTGAGAAATCGGGAAAAAAGACGGTCCCAAGAGCGTGCAACAAGTAATATATAGCCGTTTGTCTAGCTCTTTCTGCGTCCATCACGATCTCTAAATTTTTGGTATTACGGTCAGAATCCTCAAACTTCTCCCTCAGACGAACCAGGTTAATCTTCTTTGACATATGATGAGTGCTAAAAAGTGCATATTTCTATATATTTTTCTTGGCATTTAACTCATCTTTTGTGCATTAATTCTACATTTTATCCCATATTCTGTATTTTCTTTGTTTTCAAGAATAAATATTTTTATTAATTAATTTTGCATTTTTAGGTAATAAATAAAGACTAGATGAGTTGCGGAGCGAAAAGTGCAAAGACACGGAAAAAGCCGAAAGAAACTCTAGCGGAAAAGAAGTGAAAAATGTGGTATGGAAGAATCAAAGATGAAAATGGGCTTAAAAAGGAAGAAATTGTTCTTAAAGAAGAAGTGGGCTCAAGATTACCTAAGCCCAAAACCTATTTCCTTAACCCAAACCCATTTCCTAAACCCAAATCCAAATCCAAACCCGTTTCTCTCCTTCACCGTCAGATTGAATCCAATCCATCATCCAACAGTCGTTCCATCAAAGTGCATCGAGTTTTGATGTTCCTGTCTAACACTTTAACACCTAACTCCATCTCAGACCGTCAGTTTTGATGTATCTCAGATCCAACGGTCGCTCCACTCCCATTTCCATCTCGCCGTTGGATAATTCTCTCATCTTTTCATCCATCGTCTTTCACCATCTGAGCATCAAAATACGATGGGTACGCTGAATACTCTAGAACCCTAACCTATTTACCCTAAATCAAACATCCCCTAAGAGAAACTCTATCGAGTTCTCTTCCTTCTTCTTCCCCTCTTCTTCACAGCGACCATCACCACCACCATGTCCGCCACCAACTCCGCTCAACCGCCTCCATCACTGTACCCCATCAATCAGCCACCCCCGCCATCACTAAAGGACACCACCATGATACCCTCTAGATCCTTCTCTCTCAACCCTTTTATCTTTTCAAAAACAGTGATCCTAGAAACTAGGTTTGAGAGAAACGGAGTTAGTGAAATCAAACCACCAATTACGGAAGAGGAGAAGCAATAGAAGAATGAATCGAGACCATTGATTGATTTCAGAGATTAGGTAAAGGTCAATTTCAGATTTTTTGTGTAACCATAAATTTTATATTTTGGGGATTTTTGGATATTTGGTTTGCATGTAAAAATTGGGTTCTTGGGTGTTGTTTTGGGCATGCCTGGGCTAGCCAGTGCTTCACCCAAGAGGACTGGAATAGCCAGTTCCTCAAGGGTTAGTTCTTAGTTTTAATTATTTTGTAAATTTCAATTGTATTTGTCCCATCCATGCTCTGATCTTGTTGTGCTTGAACTGTCTAGGATTGAATATCCTTTTAGGTTGTTAAAACACTAAGCAAGCTTCTCTGCGGGTATTTGCAGTGTGAGAGCCCCAACTACTACTAGGATTAGATTCATCTTAGTGTTCTTAGTAATCTTTCTAGACCAACCCTTAGATGAACAGCCGGCTTTGAACCGCAACTGTCATCTAGTTATTCAGAGAGCCTAGAAGCTGACTGATAACTAACAAGGGACAAGAACATAGTTGGAGGACTTAGCTTAGGAAAAGGGTGGATTCAAGATCCTAGTCCCTTCTATACTTCACTGCCTTTGTTTCTTTATCACTGCTTGTGTTACTGCCTTGGTTTCTTTGCCGCTATCACTCTTTGTCACTCACTGTCACTGTCACCACCTTTGCTTCTTACTCACTGTCATCACTTAGCTTAGCTAGAATAGCCTATAAAACTTCAACTTACACACCCTAGTCCCTGTGGAAATGACCCTGCCTTGCACACTCACTACAACAGACCATGTGCACTTGCAGGTATAACATGTAGGCCTTTCTGTCTCTCCTTATCCTTTGCTCTTGTTTCTTATACATTCCCTGGCCTACCAAAATATTAATTGTTTCACGACGTTCACCCGGTTGTTGAAATCCCCTTTTATCTCTGGGCGGGGATCCATAACTTATCTCAAACTCTTCTTCCGCTTTATCTTTGCTCCATCCAAGACAGTCTTTAGCTAAGACATAAAGATCATCATAAGATAGAGAATTGTTGAAACCCTCATACACGGCCTTTCCTACCAAAGCAAGACTGGTGATTGCCTTTGCATCATCCAGAGTCATAGTCATCTCGCCGAATGGGAGTAGAAAAGTCATGGTTTCGGGCCAAAATCTTTCTATAAAATTACAAACTGTCACAACATCATACGACTTCTGCGGCGCCTCGATTCCAGACCATAACCTCGAAGCTTTTACCAAAGCTACCACATCTAGATGCTCTGGATGCTCACCCTCCAACGACCAAAACTTTGGTTGTTGGTGTTTTAGTTTAGGAACCGCTTTATTGGGAAACTACAGATTATATAAAATTGTGGTTATTACAATTAAATATCCATAATAAAATGAAAATAATATATATTAAGTTTGATTTATTACCTTTGCGGCACAGACCCTAGCAGCCCATGATGACCGGTAACCAAACAAGACAGATCTATCTTTTGGCTCACCCCAAGGTCTCCAATTCTTCTTGGGAGGTAAAAACACCATAGCATCAATGATATCTCTTGCACTATTCTTTGGTGGATACTTCTTCTTTCCATCCTTCTTGTCCTCCTCAACCACTGATTTACCTTTATCAAGAGCAGGACCACTAGAAATGCCAACTTCAGTAACAACTCCACCTTCATTTCTTCCAGTAACAACTCCACCTTCATTTCCTCCAGCAACTTCACCTTCATTTTCTCCAGTAACAGCAATACCTTCATTTCCTCCAGCAACTCCACCTTCATTTCCTCCACTAACAACAAGTACACCTTCACTTACTCCACCAACTCCAAGTTCACTTGTATTCCTTGCGATTGCACCCAATGGTTTTCCCTGACGAGGTTGCGAAGTGGGCTCTCTAGAAGGTGTTACTTCTATTGATCTTTTCTTTCTCTTTTCTTTTCTGTTCAAAGACAAACCAGATCAAAATACAAAAGAAGATAAGTTACAACGGCTGGTAAATATGCATAGTTCCAAACGAAAACGAAATTACGGATGGGATAATTATCAACCGACCAAGACGTAAATAGAAAACGTCTAGGAAAAATGGAAAGTCCCAGCCGCAACAAAAACAACAGATGGGATTTTGATTTATCGACCAAGACGTAAAACCAATAACAGCTGGGAAAGTTTTTTTTCGCGTTGCTTACTCATATTACGGATAAGAAAACCTAACTGTAGTACCAAATCGGATATGAAACTAACTTATACGGTTGGGAAAATCAATTACGGACAAAAAAACCAAGACGTAACTACTACCGCTGAAACAGAATTCGAACACAGGGAGATATACGGCTAGGAAAGTCCCAGCCGTAAATAACTTGTTGCGGGTGGGATTTATCGATCTCCTACGCATCGACTACTTTACGGTTGGGAGTTCTAAAACATCCCAACCGTAAATAACTATTTTTTTATTAGATTAATCAATTAATAGAAGAGTAAAAATGTCATAAGTGAAAATGATTGAGGATATTTTTGAACTTTTACGTAAATATGATCTTCCCATACACCACTTAGTCTCCACATAGTCTTTCGAGCCCCAAAATCCAACCCCCTTTAAGCCCAATAACAGAGTTCTTGAATATTAAGCCACATTGATCTTTCAAGCAATCAAATGTAAAAATTACAAGAAAAATTATAGAGCAGCTTATTACACGTGGGATGATATCCTTTACTTTTAACATTTTCAATTTTGAACAGAATTTTCTTTTGGCATTAAACTGAATATATATATATATATATGTTTGTGTAAAATGAATGGTTTGGTTCAGCCTTCCCAGAGTTCCGGCACTATTCAGTTTTTGCACTATCTGAAAGATCCCTATTAAACCTAAGTCAATCACAATCACTGCTTATGTTTGAAGTATGTGGGTTTCCAATTCAACACCAATTGACAATGAGTGGAGTGGCTCCACACCTTATATATTAAGATCTAGGCTAAGGAGTTAACAATGTGGGACTATCTTATAGTTTTTCCAACATGCTCCCCCTCCACGTATAGGGCGGAGTAAACCACTACAACGTGGATCTCTATACGGGTGGACGGGAAACCCTTTGGGTCTACTTCTCATTCCACTCTCATACGGGTCTAGCTCTGATACCATGTTAAAAGTGTGCGGGCTTCCAACTCAAAACTAATTGGCTATGAGTGGAGTGGCTCTACACCTTATATATTAAGATCTAGGCTAAGGAGTTAGCTATGTAGGACTATCTTATAGTTTCTCCAACATGCTCCCCCTCCACGTGTAGGGCGGAGATAAAGCCACTACAACGTGGACCTCTGTACGGGTGGATGGGAAGCCCTTTGGGTCTTCTTCTCAATCCATCTCTCATACGGGTCTAACTCTGATACCATGTTTGAAATGTGTGGGTTTCCAACTCAAAATCAATTGACAATGAGTGTAGTGACTCCACACCTTATATATTAAAATCTAAGCTAATGAGTTAGACATGGAAACCTTACTACTTCCATCCCATTCTGCAGTCAATTCCTTATCGGTTAAGCAAGTCAAGGATACTACTTTGTCTAGATTAGCAGCGTTTCTATTTTCATTTCTCACTTCTCCTTCCTGCCATATAAAGCTCAATCTCATGTTCAAGTTTTCCAAACAAGTCAGTCTTGAGATGACGTTTGGTGGAACGTTAACACCACCGTTACCTGATACATCTAACCACTTTAAACGAGACAAAACCCCTATTTCTGCAGGTATAAGTTGGATAATCCAGAACGAATATACCATGGATTTTCCGAGTCCGCATATACCAAAATTTAAACACGTTGTTAGTAGTTTCTTCCTTTTCATCTTCGTCGTTTTGTGAAGATTGAACAAAAATGTATCTGATTTTCTGAAGAAGAAAGGAGTAGAAGAACTGTTTTTGTTTCCTCTGCTAGCGTTTTACTTGTTTCTCTGTTAAGTAGAAGAAGAAATTGTAATGATAGTAGGTCTTCTTTTATAGAGAAGTTACACTAGAAGATGAGCAGAAGAAGAAATTTTCTGTTAATCACCAAAGATAACAGAATCTACCTTAAAATGTGGCACTCACTCACTAATCACTAACAGTCTAACTCCCACTCTAAATAACTAGAGCTGTTGTATTTCGTATGAGATGTTAAATGCATTTTTCTTTTAGACTAAAAGGAATATTGGAAAGAGGAGTCAGTGTGATGCTGTGGATGAATGACTTGAGAGTCGAGACAAGATGAGACTGTCTACAGCTATCATTTTCAGTAAACCTTTTTAAGGAAATGGTAAATAGCCCAAGGCCCCCAATACAACTTCCAAGTAAAAAAACAAAAAACAAAACCATGTAATTTTATTGGAGGAGAAATTGATTAATTGATTGAAGGAGAGCAGTATCAACAATCTTAAAAAATACCTCAAGGAGGGGCTATTGCCCCCAACACAACCTCCAAGATATAAAACAAAATTATGTAAATATTTGAAGGCTATTATTGAGGCATCACATTCCTTTAGAGGGGCGTCATCTAATAAGACAAAAACGGGTCATCCATAAGTAATATCAAAAACCCCTTATCTCAAAAAATTTTGTAATGACCAAACAATCCTTGTTTAGCTAATTTTAATTTAGTTTAATTATTATCTAATCTAATTAGATTAAGAAGATGAATTTTGTTATATACTTGTGAATTCTGGGACAAAATTTTTGTGGGAAGAAAAACTAGAAAAAGAAAACTTTTGGAGATTTTTTTTCAAAACCTAGACTTTTTGATTCACTCAACCAAAATGGATGAAACAAGTTGCCAATTCGAGGTGGGTGAATCTTTGTATGATAGAGAGAACAAGTTTTACATTCCTCATGTTGGAGACCAAGAGATTGATGATTTGTTAGATGGTAGAGAGGGTTTAACACAAAGTGATGATGAATCTCCACCAATTGAAGAAATAAATCAATAAAGTGAAGAAGCAATGGTTGAAAATCAACATGTACACCTCTAAACTATCTCCCATGGGTTCAATTTCGCTTAAAACTAGCTTAAGTACGATAAAAAGTTTGATATTTTTAGACTTTCATGGAAAATTACGGTTGGGTTGGGCTTCGTTCCAACCGTAATTAAGTTTTACGTCTGGGTTTGGAAGAGGGTTGTGCTTTGTTGCCAACCGTAAGTTTTTACGCCTAGCTTTAGAAGAATTCCAAAAGTAACTGGTTTCCGATAGGACAAACCTTGAGAGTTACGTCTAGGTTCGACATATAGAAAACCTGGATGTTCCAAATTACGTCTAGGTTGGACATATACAAAACCTGGACGTTTCAGATTACGTCTAGGTTAGACATATAAAAAACCTGGAAGTTCCACATTACGTCTGGAAAATATGGTGCAAGATTTAGACGTAAACCCAAAGTTAAAATTTCCTCAAAACATCCAGGAAGAATTATGCCTAGGTTTCAAACAAAACGTAAAATTCAAATTACGTCTAGGTTGATGAAAGGAAAATTCAGTAAATAAACCTAGACGTAAAATTGGAATTACGTTTGGAAATCAACTAAATCTAGACGTAATACGACATGCAATTCAAAGTTTACGGTTTGAATTCCTCTAAACCCAGGCGTAAGTTCTTCAAACACTAGACTTACGCTTGGCGAACCTAGGCAGGAGTCAAAAGTTTGAAAGTGTGAAGATTAGATTACGTTTTTATTCTGTTTTTGTTTTAATTTTAATTGAAGGGTAGTTTGGACAAATTGCTATTGAATCAAAAATATCCCTTAACCAGAGTTTTGGTTACCAGGTATTCAAGTGAAGCCCTTCTAAAAAAGTGTGACGCCCCAATAATAGCCTTCAAATATTTAGTGGAGGAGAAATTGACTAAATTGATTGCAGGCAGGAGAGCAGAGTATCATCGTTTCATAATCATATTCCTGACAGGTGGAGCTACCAGGAATATGATTATGTAGAAGTATATTTGATCATCTACGTCACTTCAACTGAAAAGAATTGCTAGAATAGCAATGAAAAAAACTTTATGAGTAACAACATCAATCATGAAATCAAAAGAAAATAAAAACATTGATTGATGTGAAAAACAAAATTTGAGTTTTGAAGCGGAAGCAACTTGAGCGGATCTCCCCGCTCTGATACCATAATAAATTATGAGTATCGAAGGATCATAGATCAAAGAGAATGAGACAGAGATTTTAACGTGGTTCGGTCAACTCGACCTACATCCACAAGAAAACCCACAAGGTGAATAATATTGATCTCCAGACTGATTATGCTGGGATGATTTACATTTAAAATGACACTCTTTATTTATAGAGTGAATATGTAAATAATTAATTAATCAAGATATTATCTTATTCTTCAGAATATATCTTAATTAATTATAACATATTCTAATTAACTAGAATATAGAAAATATAGGAAATTAATTAGATACTTTCCTATATAGAAAATAAGGTAAATTACACAAGATCTTCTATTCATGTAAACTTAGCTCAATCTCTGTCAATCTTCTGTACTGCTTGATCTCCGTCGATCTTCTAGTAGCTTGAGTCTCGACTACTTCATTTTGATCTTTAACGTATGACTTGAGTCTTGGTCACTTTATCTTGATCGTTGACTTCATCTTGAGCTTGACCACCTCGAGATATTCTAACATCCACCACCACCACTGAAGCTTCTACCACCTTTAGGTTATATTTTTAATGTCTACATGTCAAGGCAACATGAAATTGACTCACTAGCTAGCCTCAGTTTTTATTGAATTTTCCTCTCTGTTTTTCCTGGCTCCATCCGTCCTTTCCTGCTATGCCTTGAAATCACTGACATAGATGAGAAACAAAAAGATAAAGTAGCTGGTACATATGAAACGACAAGTAATTAGTCATTAGTGTTGCCTCACTAGCTAGTCATGCACCTACGTACCTAACTAGTCAGCGGTGTAAGATTGACAATCAACAGTTTTAAGATTCACCGGGAAATAGTAAACAAAATCGAAAATGATATATATCCCCCGTTCCTTTTCCCCCGCCTACATGTCATGCAGGTATTGGTTAATTCAATAATAATATAATCCATGTTAATCTCAATTCAAGATATCAATGGCTAAGATCATTGCCACTTAATGGTGGAAATAGGTGGGGAAGTGTAGTAGCTTCGAAAATGAAACAAAATATATGCACCATCTTGAAAATCTTCTACACCATTCTCAAAGCCTCGTGACAAAACAATACATTTAATAATGTACAAAGGAGAAAAAATAACTAAATAACTTTTTACAGGTCTGTAATTGTTCTATAATAGGATTTCATATTTATGCTCGTAACACTTAAAAAATCGTAGGTTATGCAATCAACCAATGAAGTTGTTCCTTTACTGTTTTGATCGATACACTAGTATTAATAGGAATAGGAATCGAAGAAGACGAAGATAAAGATTGGATTTTTCGAAATATCAATATCTAGCGAATATCAGACAATCTACGGCGAACAAATGAAGACTCGTACCGAAGCAAATCATTAGTTGTCCCTGCGTTACTACGTAAGAGCTGATTAGAATTAACAATAAACACTAATTGGTTCGCCAAATCCCGGTTCTCAGTTTCTATCCGGTTCAATTGGTTCCTTAAATTTTGCAAGTGTCTTTCTTTCTCATTCTAGACCGTCTGGCTTATTCCCGGTTGGACATCATTGTTCTCTTTTTACGTTCATCAACTGCTAGGAGAATTCCGGGTATTCCCATGGTGTAAAACCACTCGCGAATCGAGAGATGAGATCCCGTTGCATGGGGAAATGGTAAAATACCTCGAGGACAACTTCCAAGCAGACAAAAGAACTAGGTAAATTTAGTGGGAGGAGGAATTGACTAATTAATTGTAGGAGAGTAGAGTATCTCATCTGTTCATTATCATATTTCTTGAAGGCGGACCTGTAGATGTCCAAAGAAAAAAAAAGGTGGGCCTGTCAATCATTAATTACATAATGAGCTTGGGAAACTTAGGTGCAGGCCCAAAAAAATAATATTCTCATTATCAGGTCCACAATTAATTTTAGGTACCGTGATATCCATAATTATTTCCATGACACCCATAATTATATGAAATTATTAAAAATATTTGCATGACGGATTATGCATCCGCATGACGGGTTATGCATCAGGGGTATAATTGGCAACGCAAATTGGATATAACATATCTAAAAATTCGCGCCTTAGAATTTTACAAATTTTATATCGTTGGAAATCTTTTTAGAGAGCTACGCGACGAGTACAAACAAGAATATCAAATTTTTGTTTTTCACGAAAAAAATCGGAGGTGATCATCATTTTAGTCAAATTTTCGAAAACTTGATACATAACCATTATGCAGCCACCAAAAAAGATGCATAACACATTCTGCAGATGCATAACGAATTATGCAACCATTTTCTCCACTACATAACAAATTATGCATTTCGATAACAAAGTTATGCATCTCTAACAAGTTATATAACCATTGTTTTGGTTGATTTTAGTGCGTACATAAAAAAATTGATGCATAATGCAGTACGCATCCATATTTACGGATGCATATCAGGTTATGCATCTATTTTCTCGATCCATAAAAGATTGTGCAACAATTTCTCGATGCATAATGCACTATGCAGTCATATTTTCGGATGCATAACAGGTTATGCATCCATTTTCACGACTGCATAAGATGTTATGCAGATATAATTGTAGGTGCATGACAAGTTATGCAGTCTTTGTTTTTGTTGGTTTTAATTGTAACAAAAAGGTTGTTGCATAACTTGTTATGCAACCGTTTTCTGGACTGCATAACAAATTACGCAACAAATTTTGTAGATGCATACAGGTTATGAAACCATTTTCATAACTACATCACAGATTATTCAACCATTAACATCAACACCAATATGACCAAATACATCCCTAACTTCCCAACCAATAACACCAACACCAACGAAAAACAACAACTAAAATTACAAAGTATTTTTGGAGATTCTCCTAGTCCCACTATCTACAAGTCTATAATCACTAATTTATTCCCAGTTCATACCATGTAATCATGTAGGACATAATTCCAAGAATGTCAATTACAGTGCTCACTTCTCCTGCCTGCCATATAAAGCTCAATCTCATGTTCAAGTTTTCCAAACAAGTCAGTCTTGAGATGACGTTTGGTGGAACGTTAAAACCACCGTTACCTGATACATCTAACCACTTTAAACGAGACAAAACCCCTATTTCTTCAGGTATAAGTTGGATAATCCATAACGAATATACCATGAATTTTCCGAGTTCGCCTATACCAAAATTTAAACACGTTGTTAGTAGTTTCTTCCTTTTCATCTTCGTCGTTTTGTGAAGATTGAACAAAAATGTATCTGATTTTCTGAAGAAGAAAGGAGTAGAAGAACTGTTTTTGTTTCCTCTGCTAGCGTTTTACTTGTTTCTCTGTTAAGTAGAAGAAGAAATTGTAATGATAGTAGGTCTTCTTTTATAGAGAAGTTACACTAGAAGATGAGTAAAAGAAGAAATTTTCTGTTAATCACCAAAGATAACAGAATCTACCTTAAAATGTGGCACTCACTCACTAATCACTAACAGTCTAACTCCCATTCTAAATAACTAGAGTTGTTGTATTTGTTGGAAAAAATACAGTTTTATGTGAATAAAAATTACTAATAAAAAGGTTTTTCCAAAAAAATAAAAACACCTTCCAAATTTATCTCTTAGTTTTTTACGGGATAAGTTTACTATATATTTTTTGGATTTGGGTTAGGGTTTTATATATGTATAACTTCTTTTTATTGTTGTTATATATAGAAAAAACCTCTCATATATCCCCGTGTGTTTTTGAGTACTTCTTCTTCTTTTTTCGATGTTTGATACGAGGGTTTTAAGTGCTAACGATGCGTGAGTTTTTCCGCTGCCAAGTTCTAGAAGGACAAGTTTGAATGTGCTATTCAAGCTTGTTAAGATTGTTGTATCTTGGAGGCAGATGTACCCGTAGGGCTATATCATCATCTTTTTCAGAGTGTAGCCGGGCATTCTTGTCTTAAGGACAGTATGTTGAACATGCGCCTCAATCTACCATTACCGTTTCCTTGTTTCCATGGTGTTTAACAGGATGTTCAAGACATTAACAGTTGACTAAGGAGAACACACAAAAAAACAGATAAGTGCCTCTTATATTATTATTTGATTGATTAATTTTTAATTGTTATTAACCAACAATCTTAAGACAAGAAATTTTTTTTTAATAACAATTTTTCTCTATCAGTTTCAATATCTAAAGATCATCATGGCCCCTAACGAAGCAATAAGTCCGAGAGTTTCAAAGTCGGAGATTTCTTCATCGCAGTTATTTTATGAGACTGTGCAAGGTTCTCATGAGTTTAACATAAACAGATATTCTCATGCAAAGGAATGGGAGTTGGTAAATACAAGTCTAGTGGCAAATTCGCAGTTGGTGGTTATGATTGGAAGATACGTTTTTTTTTTCCAGATGGCTGTGATCATGCTAGCGAGGAGTACGTATCCTTTTTCATTGAGCTAGCTAGCCCTGGAGAAGTTAAGGGCATCAGTTGAAATCAAACTACTGGACCAACGCCAAGAAGACAATTTCATTCGGGCGCACTTGGACCGAGGCTTCAGAGATATTACTCCCACCATTGTGATCCAATCTCTTACGCAATACGTGGGCAATATCGTCAAACTTTTTATTTATGAAGATGGTACAGCTGAGAACTTTAAGGCTGCAACAAGCTTGGATCTACTTGGTCCATCGGTTTTCCGTATTTGGAATCCGATTACAAACGAGCAAGTACTTCTTGCTCCTAGAAGATATACTCCTGTCCGTGTCTGTGGATTTTACTTCCATCCGCTTAAGAAGGAAGACGAAGTGGTTTGTGTACGTACGTCGCGTACTAAACCAAGATGGGACACTTTCAGATATATCAGTCGGTGCTTGAGAAAGAAAGGAGGGGAGATTATCTCGGAAAGACTATTCAGAAAACAAAGCCTACACAACATAGTGTACGAGAATTGCGAGCACTGGGATTGAAACTTTTTGAACTTTAAAGTGAAGCGTTGGTCTTGATTTTTCATGAGTTGAATTTTTGAACCCTAATAAGAAAGGATCCTTACGGATGAATGTCAGCAATGGAGTCTTGGAAAGATCTCGAGTAAGAAAACAAAGAAGATGAAGAGTCGTTAGTTTGTGATGACACGGCAGGGTGGTGCTGCCAATACTGATGGCATATAATGAAACTCGAGAGAAAAGAGTCATGGTTTCTGTTTGATAATGGTTAGATTAAAGATGGAGATTGACCGGTGACTAATGAAGTAGAACATGGAGAAATAGGAGCCCGTGATGAAGAGTTATGCCAGTAATTGAGATGTTGGTTCATCATGGATGTTGTTCATGATGGCAGTAATGTTGGTATACTTCCGGTGATTGCTGGAGTTGATCGTGGTGATGACGAGATCGAGATGAAGCCATGGAGGCCGAGTCACGATGGAAAGATGAGAATCCCTTGCTTTGTTCCCAGTTGGTGTTCGGTTCATTGATTATCAGAAAGCTACGACATGTCTGGTACCTTCAGAGGTGTATCAACATTTGAACTTGATATTTGGGCTACACCAATTGAGAAACTAAGAGTAGTTGCTGATGCTATGACTGCTGAGATACACGCTGGTCTTGCTTCTGAAGGGAAATTTGGTTGAGCAGGCGGCTGCTTATACAGGAGAGGATTTTGTGCAGGGGAATTTGGCTGAGCAGGCGGCTGGTTGTACAGGAGAGGATTTAGATCGACACGATAATTTGCATTACTTAAGGCAGTCGATGTGGTTTGAGCTTACTTCTGGAGAGAGTTATTACCGCCTACAAAAATTTGAGACTTCTAGTAGAAGGTTCTTTGCTGTGGAGAAGCTCTACGCAATGACTGAAGACCTATTCGACGTCCGTTCCTATCCTTCTTAAAAATTGACTCTCCAGGCCTATATTGAATTGTTGAGGGTTCCGGACCTGCTGGTTGTACAAAAATATTATTGTAAAGCGATTGCCGGAGCCATCAGGTGCTATATAGCATTGGCAGGTAGGGTGAGAGAGGCCCAAGTCAGTAAAGCTGTTGGAGCATGTGTTTATTGTCTGTGTTGAAGCGTCCTTGGCTTACAGAATCATTTGATGGTCATGGATTGTCCTAGATGCAACCTTAAACACCGACTTGTATGAGAGTGATATACTGCCTTTTAGTGGAAATGCAATACGAGTTGAGGACGAAAAATTTTGTGAGGTTGAATGTACTTAAGGGGTACAATTCTGTTTCAGTTTCTCATAATTGAATACCTTGCGAATTTACTTCAAAGGAAAATTATAGTATTGCTGATTCTAGTCTCTCACGCAAATAAGTGAAATGTTGCTCCAATACATCGGAAATAGTATTCTCAATTTGGAAGGGGTAGGAGGGTGGAGAATGTATCTTCACCCATCACAGCAAACATATTCTCCAGACGGTGCAGCACCAGCTGTTTTTGATGATGAGTACACGCAGCAACCACCTCATGTTTACGCTCAGCAAGGCGCCCTGTCTGGTTATAGTCAACCTACTGCTCATGAAGCACCTGGATATGCTCAAGGTGGTCAGGTTGGTGGTCATGTGCCATATGGGACTACTCAAGCAGGTTACGGTGAGCATCCAGTTCCCAGTAGTAGTGCGGGCTACCGGTATCCTGGGACTGTTGAAGCTGGAAACAACAATTATCCTTATGAATTGTTTTATGATTTTTCAGCTTAATTAACAATTAATCTCTGTGTTGAATCCCTGACTTGTGCTTGTATAAGCTATGCTAGGTGCCACACAGGAAACCACATAAGATCTTGTTATTCAGGTAAATAAATTGCGTGCAAATATGAGGCGATGGATGCGGGAACTGGAACACTAGATTGTGTCAATGAAAGTGAGTCCTCCATCATGCAAAAACATACCTGGCAGAACGAGTAAGTTAATTTACAATGCATCTCCTCATGCAAAGGTGCTATGGAAATCACGTTAGGATTAACAATCATGTGACTATCTTTAAGAAGTTACTTAAGTTTGTACACCTTTAAAATGATGTTTTGTGCTGAGAATTTCAAAGAAAAGAGATGAGGATCATTTTGTGATGATTAGTTGTTGTACCCATTGCTGCTATGCACTAGCTCAAAGCAAGAGGTAAGCCTTAACTAATTTTAAATCATCTAAATGTGGGGGGATGTATGTCATAGGAATGCTTAACGTGTTCAAGGCCTTTTGGCCAGTTTGTTTGCAAACGCACATATAAAATTTGCTGGATATTAATGCATATATTTCGGTATTCCATTGTTATATATTTTACAACCACTAACAAATCTTAGATGTTGAAGATTTGGCAGGAAACTAATGTGTTTTAACGTGGTCTAAAGGATCAGTAAGTAATCAAAAGAAATTTTGAGGACATAGTTTCTGTCTAACGTGTTTATGTGTTGTAAAACAGATGTGCATATCCGCGTTTACCCTGGGAAATCACCAGGATGCTCTGATTAGAGGTCGAGAGATTGGAATGCATGAGGTACATGTTTAATTACAAATATGTGATATATATTGCACTAACCTTAATTTTGAGGTAGCTATAAAGAATGTACTAGTGAATAGTACATGTGATATTTACGATTTGACTGAAAGACCAAGTTGATTGATATGATCTAAAGGATCTAAGTGAACCAGAAGATATTCTGAAGGAAATTAGTCTTTGTCAAACTCGATGCGGTTAATGTGTGTTGTAAATGTGCAGTATAGCAGGTGTATACAAACACACTAGTATCTCAAAAGAATTACTGGGATAATCTGATTAGAGACTTGTGATATGACTTGTCATACTTGAGGTACATCTTAAATTGTGTATGTAATACATATTGTACTGACCTTAAGAGATGTTGTTGTTTCAGGCGATGAAAAATCTTAGCCTATGTGTGTATCCTCTTAAGGAGTGTTTGTCTAAGGAAATCCTTAAAACAGACAAGATGAACTTGTATATTGAAGAAATCAAAGTTCGTGTGCTTTAATTCAAGCATAAGAGGAAGACGAATGATTACTAAGATGCTTCTTAGAAGATATTCCTCTGTGACCGAAGCCTGTGGCCATCATTGCAGAAACTCAATTGACTATGTGAGTCTAAAGTAAATGAGCAATGACAAAGTCTAGACATACTCGAAGAAGGCTAATTCGGTAAGACAACTATACTCTTTAATGAAGTAATTTTAGTTGATTCGTGAAGTCAAAAAGAGGTCACAGTAGACATGTAAAGTCAAAAGAGAACCTCACAGACTTAGGGAAGTCAACAGAAAAATTAGTGGTCCTTTGACGAAAGGATTTTCTAAAGAGATAGTTCGTAATTATACATCGAGAGGGAATGGGACTTAAGCTCATATAAAATAAACTTGCCATGAAGGATACTCAACCTTGCTGACTGGAGATCCCAAGATCAAGGTTTCGAATGAGACAACTAATTTATGGTAGGTAAAGGTAAACACTATCAGAGAATTATATTCTCTCTGTCCCTTCCCTATGGTGTAGATGTGATAGTGTGACTGCAAGTGAAGGGTGACTTTTAATAAGTCTTAATGAGTTCCATAGTTTCAATTTAAGATTGAAGTGGGGTGTAGCAGTGAACAATCTTAATGGAACTCACCTGTCTGAATGAGGAAGTGGGTCGCTTTCTATGAGAATATGAGCTGATTCTCTAGAGCATTCTGAGAAACAAGACGTCCAGGGCCAAAATGGACACAACGGCGGAGCTTGGCAGCAACCTTGGAGATATCATGTGTGGTTGTTATCGCGAGTTACACCAAATGTTAGACAGTTCAAGACCTAATGGACACTGGCTAATAAGTAGTTCAGGTAACCTCTCACTAAGCAAAAGTTCAAGACCTTATGGACACCTATGCCTATTCGTGATATTTCTTGTTTTCCGTGTTTTATCGTATTTTTATTCATGTGGGGGATTGTTGGAAAAAATACAGTTTTATGTGAATAAAAATTACTAATAAAAAGGTTTTTCCAAAAAAAAAATAAAAACACCTTCCAAATTTATCTCTTAGTTTTTTACGGGATAAGTTTACTATATATTTTTTGGATTTGGGTTAGGGTTTTATATATGTATAACCTCTTTTTATTGCTGTTATATATAGAAAAAACCTCTCATATATCCCCGTGTGTTTTTGAGTACTTCTTCTTCGTTTTTCGATGTTTGATACGAGGGTTTTAAGTGCTAACGATTCGTGAGTTTTTCCGCTGCCAAGTTCTAGAAGGACAAGTTTGAATGTGCTATTCAAGCTTGTTAAGATTGTTGTATCTTGGAGGCAGATGTACCCGTAGGGCTATAGCATCATTTTTTTCAGAGTGTAGCCGGGCATTCTTGTCTTAAGGACAGTATGTTGAACATGCGCCTCAATCTACCATTACCGTTTGCTTGTTTCCATGGTGTTTAACAGGATGTTCAAGACATTAACAGTTGACTAAGGAGAACACACAAAAGAACAGATAAGTGCCTCTTATATTATTAGTTGATTGATTAATTTTTAATTGTTATTAACCAACAGTATTTCGTATGAGATGTTAAATGCATTTTTCTTTTAGACTAAAAGGAATATTGGAAAGAGGAGTCAGTGTGAGGCTGTGGATGAATGACTTGAGAGTAGAGCTGGCAAACGGGCGGGCCGGGGCTGGCTTGTTACGGGTTACACGGGTTCGGGTTAACACAGGTCAAAACCTGCGGGTCGATATTCTTCACGGGTGGTCATTTCTTCAACCCGCGCCCGTAACGGGTAAAGCTTGCGGGTTCACGGGTTACCCGGCTTGTTTAGTTTAAAACAAAATTAAAGCTTAATTTTAATTAAAACAAAATTAAAGCTTAATTTAACGAATAAAGTTCTCAAAAACATCACCACCCATAGCTTAATCACCCAAAAAAAACATCACCACAATTAGAAATTTTAGATTACAGATTCAATTTTTGTTGAAAGAAAAGGCAACTGAACTTACAAAAATCTGAAAAATCCCAGTCATACATCCAATTTGTTTCTGCAGATCTGAGCTATCTTCTGTTAGGGCTTGAAGAAGCTTAGCAGACACATTACCACTTCTTTCTTTCTCTAATATCTTCAAAAAAGAAAAATTGTATTTTCCCAACAGATTCTTCAATTTTAAGCAAAACCCAAATCAGAAAAATCAAGTCTTTGTCGACGACATGAAAGAAGAATCGTATGCTAGTCTCACTATCCACACTATAGCTCCATTACAGTGTTTTTGAGAATTATTTTTCTGTTTTCAGTTCTTCTTGACAAACCCCTTTATCCACATACTGGCAATGATCATGACCACTAAGGCACTAACCCAATATTCCAATTCCAAACAACATCATGATGAATATCTCTGAAGCAGAAAGAAATTATTAGTTATAGAACAAACCCCAAGAAAGAAAGAAAGAATTTTTGGTCTGGGGGTTTCTTACTTCAATAACCCCAGAATTTAACTACTAGAACCACATGTATACGAGCATTCCTTAGAATCAAAACCCATTATCTCAGACTAATACAGGACACCATCACTCATTTTCAAAACCCCACAAAATCAACAAAAAATTCCTCTACAAATACAAACATTCTTTGATAGAAACTAAACCAAATTCCATTTTATAAACATCAATTTCAACACCACAGAATTAACTAAAAAATCCTCTTCAAACACCAAACCAAATTCCATCTTCTAAACAGGAAAATTCAGTTAGCTCACGAAATCAGTAAACAAAAAATCCAGAAAATCAAAACCCTAATCAGTAAAAACCCCAAATCAACAATAATCTAAAAAATTTAAAAAATCAGAAAAAAATAATCAAAGATGGTGTAAATAGAAAGAGAGACAAAGAGAAGGAGAAGAAAAATCCTCACCAGGATCGCACTGCCTGAAAAAATTGCGACTTTCTTTATTTGGTGTGCTAAATTCAGCACTAAAAAACTCATAATTTACCTGTCGTCCTCGGTTTGACATGAAACCAGTTGTTGACAGTTCTTTCATATTTGCGTCTACAAGAGGATACCTACAAATGTCAAGTTCACAAATTCAAACATTTCAGGAGTTGGTACAATCTGTTAAGGAAAATGATAAGCTTCAAGTTCAGTAAAATTTCGAGAAGGAATATTCTTGATGTACCCTGTACGGCCATTCCTCCAAGATTCAAAGAGATTAAGATCTTGGGTCCACCTAGCCTAAACTTCTCTTGGTCCACCTGGATATAATTTCCGCAATCTCTTAGAGGAAGAGTAATAACTAGCAGTGGCACTATATGGTATATCAACAAGAGATGCGACATGAGAGGATGCATCAAAGGCATGAATCTTTCTTGCGGTTGGCGAAACGAAACATAATGAATGTTATGTTATCTAATCGAAGAGGGATCTCATCATCTAAATCTATGTCATCATCTTCTGTTTCTAGATTCGTCTTCTCCTCAATAGCTCCCATCTATCCATATAAGAACAGATTAATAAGGATCTAGATAAAAGCAAAAGCAAAGCAGATCAAATAAAGGGAGATCTATCTATATTCTGATTGAATCATCATCATAGCAATAATAATCGTGGATAATGATAAAAGTAAAAGGGAAAATCAGATCTGCCATTATTAATACCTGAATCGAATCGAAGCGGACCCAATAGAGAGGGAAAAGAACACAAAATTACAGCCAGAAGCAAGAAGATGAAGATGGAGGTGTGTGTAGAGTGAATGTGTGATTCTTTTTCAGGGTTCAACGAAAATCAGAAAAATCAAAGAGTGGGAATAATAATATTGTAATTAATTCTTTTTCGACTGTCCACCATTTCCATCCATCTCTTCAAAATTCCGGAAAGTCGATTACCAGTACAAACACCCAGATCCCCTTTCAATTCACGACTTCTTCATCTTCTTTGTACTTAATTAATTAAATTCAATAACACCATTACAAACACCCACGAAACCTTTCCCCTCAACTCTCTGTCCCAATCTCACCATTATAATCTCTAATTACCAGCCGAAGAACGCAGAGAATAAGAGAAGGAGCAGAAGAAAAAAAAGAGAAGGAAAGAGAACGATGTCTCTTTAGTTAGTTTTAGGTTTAACCTTTTATACCTTAAACCTAGGGATAGGATTAACCCTAGATAATCTGACGGTCAGGATTAAATAAAAATTAGTAATTAGGTATTGTAGACGGGTTAACGGGCTGAACCCGCGGATTTACGGGCCGGGACGGGTTAACCCGTTTACTCACAAGCCGGCATTTCTCCAACCCTAACCCGGCTTGTTTAGACACCAGCCGAGCCGGGTGCGGGTTTTTCACGGGTCGGGCTGGGCAAACCCGCGGGTTTTGGCTTGTTTGCCAGCTCTACTTGAGAGTCGAGACAAGATGAGACTGTCTAAAGCTATCATTTTCAGTAAACCTTTTTAAGGAAATGGTAAATAGCCCAAGGCCCCTAATACAACTTCCAAGTAAAAAAACAAAACCATGTAATTTTATTGGAGGAGAAATTGATTAATTGATTGAAGGAGAGCAGTATCAACAATCTTAAAAAATACCTCAAGGAGGGGCTATTGCCCCCAACACAACCTCCAAGATATAAAACAAAATTATGTAAATATTTGAAGGTTATTATTGGGGCGTCACATTCTTTTAGAGGGGCATCACCTAATAAGACAAAAACGGGTCACCCATAAGTAATATCAAAAACCCCTTATCTCAAATAATTTTGTAATGACCAAACAATCCTTGTTTAGCTAATTTTAATTTAGTTTAATTATTATCTAATCTAATTAGATTAAGAAGATGAATTTTGTTATATACTTGTGAATTCTGGGACAAAATTTTTGTGGGAAGAAAAACTAGAAAAAGAAAACTTTTGGAGATTTTTTTTCAAAACCTAGATTTTTTGATTCACTCAACCAAAATGGATGAAACAAGTTGCCAATTCGAGGTGGGTGAATCTTTGTATGATAGAGAGAACAAGTTTTACATTCCTCATGTTGGAGACCAAAAGATTGATGATTTGTTAGATGGTAGAGAGGGTTTAACACAAAGTGATGATGAATCTCCACCAATTGAAGAAATAAATCAACAAAGTGAAGAAGCAATGGTTGAAAATCAACATGTACACCTCTAAACTATCTCCCATGGGTTCAATTTCGCTTAAAACTAGCTTAAGTACGATAAAAAGTTTGATATTTTTAGACTTTCATGGAAAATTACGGTTGGGTTGGGCTTCGTTCCAACCGTAATTCAGTTTTACGTCTGGGTTTGGAAGAGGGTTGTGCTTTGTTGCTAACCGTAAGTTTTTACGCCTAGCTTTAGAAGAATTCCAAACGTAACTGGTTTCCAATAGGACAAACCTTGAGAATTACGTCTAGGTTCGACATATAGAAAACCTGGACGTTCCAAATTACGTCTAGGTTGGACATATACAAAACCTGTACGTTTCAGATTACGTCTAGGTTAGACATATAAAAAACCTGGAAGTTCCACATTATGTTTGGAGAATATGGTGCAAGACTTAGACGTAAACCCAAAGTTAAAATTTCTTCAAAACATCCAGGAAGAATTATGCCTAGGTTTCAAACAAAACGTAAAATTCAAATTACGTCTAGATTGATGAAAGGAAAATTCAGTAAATAAACCTAGACGTAAAATTGGAATTACGTTTGGAAATCAACTAAATCTAGACGTAATACGACATGCAATTCAAAGTTTACGGTTTGAATTCCTCTAAACCCAGGCGTAAGTTCTTCAAACACTAGACTTACGCTTGGCGAACCTAGGCAGGAGTCAAAAGTTTGAAAGTGTGAAGATTAGATTAGGTTTTTATTCTGTTTTTGTTTTAATTTTAATTGAAGGGTAGTTTGGACAAATTGCTATTGAATCAAAAATATCCCTTAACCAGATTTTTGGTTACCAGGTATTCAAGTGAAGCCCTTCTAAAAAAGTGTGACGCCCCAATAATAGCCTTCAAATATTTAGTGGAGGAGAAATTGACTAAATTGATTGCAGGCAGGAGAGCAGAGTATCATCGTTTCATAATCATATTCCTGACAGGTGGAGCTACCAGGAATATGATTATGTAGAAGTATATTTGATCATCTACGTCACTTCAACTGAAAAGAATTGCTAGAATAGCAATGAAAAAAACTTTATGAGTAACAACATCAATCATGAAATCAAAAGAAAATAAAAACATTGATTGATGTGAAAAACAAAATTTGAGTTTTGAAGCGGAAGCAACTTGAGCGGATCTCCCCGCTCTGATACCATAATAAATTATGAGTATCGAAGGATCATAGATCAAAGAGAATGAGACAGAGATTTTAACGTGGTTCGGTCAACTCGACCTACATCCACAAGAAAACCCACAAGGTGAATAATATTGATCTCCAGACTGATTATGCTGGGATGATTTACATTTACAATGACACTCTTTATTTATAGAGTGAATATGTAAATAATTAATTAATCAAGATATTATCTTATTCTTCAGAATATATCTTAATTAATTATAACATATTCTAATTAACTAGAATATAGAAAATATAGGAAATTAATTAGATACTTTCCTATATAGAAAATAAGGTAAATTACACAAGATCTTCTATTCATGTAAAATTAGCTCAATCTCTGTCAATCTTCTGTACTGCTTGATCTCCGTCGATCTTCTAGTAGCTTGAGTCTCGACTACTTCATTTTGATCTTTAACGTATGACTTGTGTCTTGGTCACTTTATCTTGATCGTTGTCTTCATCTTGAGCTTGACCACCTCGAGATATTCTAACATCCACCACCACCACTGACGCTTCTACCACCTTTAGGTTATATTTTTAATGTCTACATGTCACGGCAACATGAAATTGACTCACTAGCTAGCCTCATTTTTTATTGAATTTTCCTCTCTGTTTTTCCTGGCTCCATCCGTCCTTTCCTGCTATGCCTTGAAATCACTGACATAGATGAGAAACAAAAAGATAAAGTAGCTGGTACATATGAAACGACAAGTAATTAGTCATTAGTGTTGCCTCACTAGCTAGTCATGCACCTACGTACCTAACTAGTCAGCGGTGTAAGATTGACAATCAACAGTTTTAAGATTCACCGGGAAATAGTAAACAAAATCGAAAATGATATATATCCCCTGTTCCTTTTCCCCCGCCTACATGTCATGCAGGTATTGGTTAATTCAATAATAATATAATCCATGTTAATCTCAATTCAAGATATCAATGGCTAAGATCATTGCCACTTAATGGTGGAAGTAGGTGGGGAAGTGTAGTAGCTTCGAAAATGAAACAAAATATATGCACCATCTTGAAAATCTTCTACACCATTCCCAAAGCCTCGTGACAAAACAATACATTTAATAATGTACAAAGGAGAAAAAATAACTAAATAACTTTTTACAGGTCTGCAATTGTTCTATAATAGGATTTCATATTTATGCTCGTAACACTTAAAAAATCGTAGGTTATGCAATCAACCAATGAAGTTGTTCCTTTACTGTTTTGATCGACACACTAGTATTAATAGGAATCGAAGAAGACGAAGATAAAGATTGGATCTTTCGAAATATCAATATCTAGCGAATATCAGATAATCTACGGCGAACAAATGAAGACTCGTACCGAAGCAAATCATTAGTTGTCCCTGCGTTACTACGTAAGAGCTGATTAGAATTAACAATAAACGCTAATCGGTTCGCCAAATCCCGGTTCTCAGTTTCTATCCGGTTCAATTGGTTCCTTAAATTTTGCAAGTATCTTTCTTTCTCATTCTAGACCGTCTGGCTTATTCCCGGTTCGACATCATTGTTCTCTTTTTACGCTCATCAACTGCTAGGAGAATTCCGGGTATTCCCATGGTGTAAAACCACTCGCGAATCGAGAGATGAGATTCCGTTGCACGGGGAAATGGTAAAATACCTCGAGGACAACTTCCAAGCAGACAAAAGAACTAGGTAAATTTAGTGGGAGGAGGAATTGACTAATTAATTGTAGGAGAGTAGAGTATCTCATCTGTTCATTATCATATTTCTTGAAGGCGGACCTGTAGATGTCCAAAGAAAAAAAAAGGTGGGCCTGTCAATCATTAATTACATAATGAGCTTGGGAAACTTAGGTGCAGGCCCAAAAAAATAATATTCTCATTATCATGCCCACAATTAATTTTAGTTACCGTGATACCCATAATTATTTCCATGACACCCATAATTATATGAAAATTAAAATTATCTGCATGACGGATTATGCATCCGCATGACGGGTTATGCATCAGGGGTATAATTGGCAAAGCAACTTGGATATAACATATCTAAAAATTCGCGCCTTAGAATTTTACAAATTTTATATCGTTGGAAATCTTTTTAGAGAGCTACGCGACGAGTACAAACAAGAATATCAAATTTTTGTTTTTCACGAAAAAAATCGGAGGTGATCATCATTTTAGTCAAATTTTCGAAAACTTGATACATAACCATTATGTAGCCACCAAAAAAGATGCATAACACATTCTGCAGATGCATAACGAATTATGCAACCGTTTTCTCCACTACATAACAAATTATGCATTTGGATAACAAAGTTATGCATCTCTAACAAGTTATATAACCATTGTTTTGGTTGATTTTAGTGCGTACATAAAAAAATTGATGCATAATGCAGTACGCATCCATATTTACGGATGCATATCAGGTTATGCATCTATTTTCTCGATCCATAAAAGATTGTGCAACACTTTCTCGATGCATAATGCATTATGCAGTCATATTTTCGGATGCATAACAGGTTATGCATCCATTTTCACGACTGCATAAGATGTTATGCAGATATAATTGTAGGTGCATGACAAGTTATGCAGTCTTTGTTTTTGTTGGTTTTAATAGTAACAAAAAGATTGTTGCATAACTTGTTATGCAACCGTTTTCTGTACTGCATAACAAATTACGCAACAAATTTTGTAGATGCATACAGGTTATGAAACCATTTTCATAACTACATCACTGATTATTCAACCATTAACATCAACACCAATATGACCAAATACATCCCTATCTTCCCAACCAATAACACCAACACCAACGAAAAACAACAACTAAAATTACAAAGTATTTTTGGAGATTCTCCTAGTCCCACTATCTACAAGTTTATAACCACTAATTTATTCCCAGTTCAAACCATGTAATCACGTAGGACATGATTCCAAGAATGTCAATTACAGTGCTCACTTCTCCTGCCTGCCATATAAAGCTCAATCTCATGTTCAAGTTTTCCAAACAAGTCAGTCTTGAGATGACGTTTGGTGGAACGTTAACACCACCGTTACCTGATACATCTAACCACTTTAAACGAGACAAAACCCCTATTTCTTCGGGTATAAGTTGGATAATCCAGAACGAATATACCATGAATTTTCCGAGTTCGCCCATACCAAAATTTAAACACGTTGTTAGTAGTTTCTTCCTTTTCATCTTCGTCGTTTTGTGAAGATTGAACAAAAATGTATCTGATTTTCTGAAGAAGAAAGGAGTAGAAGAACTGTTTTTGTTTCCTCTGCTAGCGTTTTACTTGGTTCTCTGTTAAGTAGAAGAAGAAATTGTAATGATAGTAGGTCTTCTTTTATAGAGAAGTTACACTAGAAGATGAGCAAAAGAAGAAATTTTCTGTTAATCACCAAAGATAACAGAATCTACCTTAAAATGTGGCACTCACTCACTAATCACTAACAGTCTAACTCCCACTCTAAATAACTAGAGCTGTTGTATTTCGTATGAGATGCTAAATGAATTTTTCTTTTAGACTAAAAGGAATATTGGAAAGAGGAGTCAGTGTGAGGCTGTGGATCAATGACTTGAGAGTCGAGACAAGATGAGACTGTCTACAGCTATAATTTTCAGTAAACCTTTTTAAGGAAATGGTAAATAGCCCAAGGCCCCCAATACAACTTCCAAGTAAAAAAACAAAAAACAAAACCATGTAATTTTATTGGAGGAGAAATTGATTAATTGATTGAAGGAGAGCAGTATCAACAATCTTAAAAAATACCTCAAGGAGGGGCTATTGCCCCCAACACAACCTCCAAGATATAAAACAAAATTATATAAATATTTGAAGGCTATTATTGGGGTGTCACATTCTTTTAGAGGGGCATCACCTAATAAGACAAAAACGGGTCACCCATAAGTAATATCAAAAATCCTTATCTCAAATAATTTTGTAATGACCAAACAATCCTTGTTTAGCTAATTTTAATTTAGTTTAATTATTATCTAATCTAATTAGATTAAGAAGATGAATTTTGTTATATACTTGTGAATTCTGGGACAAAATTTTTGTGGGAAGAAAAACTAGAAAAAGAAAACTTTTGGAGATTTTTTTTCAAAACCTAGATTTTTTGATTCACTCAACCAAAATGGATGAAACAAGTTGCCAATTCGAGGTGGGTGAATCTTTGTATGATAGAGAGAACAAGTTTTACATTCCTCATGTTGGAGACCAAGAGATTGATGATTTGTTAGATGATAGAGAGGGTTTAATACAAAGTGATGATGAATCTCCACCAATTGAAGAAATAAATCAACAAAGTGAAGAAGCAATGGTTGAAAATCAACATGTACACCTCTAAACTATCTCCCATGGGTTCAATTTCGCTTAAAACTAGCTTAAGTACGATAAAAAGTTTGATATTTTTAGACTTTCATGGAAAATTACGGTTGGGTTGGGCTTCGTTCCAACCGTAATTCAGTTTTACGTCTGGGTTTGGAAGAGGGTTGTGCTTTGTTGCTAACCGTAAGTTTTTACGCCTAGCTTTACAAGAATTCCAAACGTAACTGGTTTCCAATAGGACAAACCTTGAGAATTACGTCTAGTTTCGACATATAGAAAACCTGGACGTTCCAAATTACGTCTAGGTTGGACATATACAAAACCTGTACGTTTCAGATTACGTCTAGGTTAGACATATAAAAAACCTGGAAGTTCCACATTATGTTTGGAGAATATGGTGCAAGACTTAGACGTAAACCCAAAGTTAAAATTTCTTCAAAACATCCAGGAAGAATTATGCCTAGGTTTCAAACAAAACGTAAAATTCAAATTACGTCTAGGTTGATGAAAGGAAAATTCAGTAAATAAACCTAGACGTAAAATTGGAATTACGTTTGGAAATCAACTAAATCTAGACGTAATACGACATGCAATTCAAAGTTTACGGTTTGAATTCCTCTAAACCCAGGCGTAAGTTCTTCAAACACTAGACTTACGCTTGGCGAACCTAGGCAGGAGTCAAAAGTTTGAAAGTGTGAAGATTAAATTAGGTTTTTATTCTGTTTTTGTTTTAATTTTAATTGAAGGGTAGTTTGGACATATTGCTATTGAATCAAAAATATCCCTTAACCAGATTTTTGGTTACCAGGTATTCAAGTGAAGCCCTTCTAAAAAAGTGTGACGCCCCAATAATAGCCTTCAAATATTTAGTGGAGGAGAAATTGACTAAATTGATTGCAGGCAGGAGAGCAGAGTATCATCGTTTCATAATCATATTCCTGACAGGTGGAGCTACCAGGAATATGATTATGTAGAAGTATATTTGATCATCTACGTCACTTCAACTGAAAAGAATTGCTAGAATAGCAATGAAAAAAACTTTATGAGTAACAACATCAATCATGAAATCAAAAGAAAATAAAAACATTGATTGATGTGAAAAGGAAAATTTGAGTTCTGAAGCGGAAGCAACTTGAGCGGATCTCCCCGCTCTGATACCATAATAAATTATGAGTATCGAAGGATCATAGATCAAAGAGAATGAGACAGAGATTTTAACGTGGTTCGGTCAACTCGACCTACATCCACAAGCAAACCCACAAGGTGAATAATATTGATCTCCAGACTGATTATGCTGGGATGATTTACATTTACAATGACACTCTTTATTTATAGAGTGAATATGTAAATAATTAATTAATCAAGATATTTTCTTATTCTTGAGAATATATCTTAATTAATTATAACATATTCTAATTAACTAGAATATAGAAAATATAGGAAATTAATTAGATACTTTCCTATATAGAAAATAAGGTAAATTACACAAGATCTTCTATTCATGTAAAATTAGCTCAATCTCTGTCAATCTTCTGTATTGCTTGATCTCCGTCGATCTTATTCTTCAGAATATATCTTAATTAATTATAACATATTCTAATTAACTAGAATATAGAAAATATAGGAAATTAATTAGATACTTTCCTATATAGAAAATAAGGTAAATTACACAAGATCTTCTATTCATGTAAACTTAGCTCAATCTCTGTCAATCTTCTGTATTGCTTGATCTCCGTCGATCTTCTAGTAGCTTGAGTCTCGACTACTTCATTTTGATCTTTAACGTATGACTTGAGTCTTGGTCACTTTATCTTGATCCTTGAATTCATCTTGATCTTGACCACCTTGACCACCTTGAGATATTCTAACATCCATCACCACCACTGACGCTTCTACCACCTTTAGGTTATATTTTTAATGTCTACATGTCACGGCAACATGAAATCGACTCACTAGCTAGCCTCAGTTTTTATTGAATTTTCCTCTCTGTTTTTCCTGGCTCCATACGTCCTTTCCTGCTATGCCTTGAAATCACTGACATAGATGAGAAACAAAAAGATAAAGTAGCTGGTACATATGAAACGACATGTAATTAGTCATTAGTGTTGCCTCACTAGCTAGTCATGCACCTACGTACCTAACTAGTCAGCGGTGTAAGATTGACAATCAACAGTTTTAAGATTCACCGGGAAATAGTAAACAAAATCGAAAATGATATATATCCCCCGTTCCTTTTCCCCCGCCTACATGTCATGAAGGTATTGGTTAATTCAATAATAATATAATCCCTGTTAATTTGAATTAAAGAAATCAATGGCTAAAATCATTGCCACTTAATGGTGGAAGTAGGTGGGGAAGTATAGTAGCTTCGAAAATGAAACAAAATATATACACCACCTTGAAAATCTTCTACACCATTCCCAAAGCCTCGTGACAAAACAATACATTTAATAATGTACAAAGGAGAAAAAATAACTAAATAACTTTTTACAGGTCTGCAATTGTTCTATAATAGGATTTCATATTTATGCTCGTAACACTTAAAAATCGTAGGTTATGCAATCAACCAATGAAGTTGTTCCTTTACTGTTTTGATCGACACACTAGTATTAATAGGAATCGAAGAAGACGAAGATAAAGATTGGATCTTTCGAAATATCAATATCTAGCGAATATCAGATAATCTACGGCGAACAAATGAAGACTCGTACCGAAGCAAATCATTAGTTGTCCCTGCGTTACTACGTAAGAGCTGATTAGAATTAACAATAAACGCTAATTGGTTCGCCAAATCTCGGTTCTCAGTTTCTATCCGGTTCAATTGGTTCCTTAAATTTTGCAAGTATCTTTCTTTCTCATTCTAGACCGTCTGACTTATTCCCGGTTCGACATCATTGTTCTCTTTTTAAGCTCATCAACTGCTAGGAGAATTCCGGGTATTCCCATGGTGTAAAACCACTCGCGAATCGAGAGATGAGATTCCGTTGCACGGGGAAATGGTAAAATACCTCGAGGACAACTTCCAAGCAGACAAAAGAACTAGGTAAATTTAGTGGGAGGAGGAATTGACTAATTAATTGTAGGAGAGTAGAGTATCTCATCTGTTCATTATCATATTTCTTGAAGGCGGACCTGTAGATGTCCAAAGAAAAAAAAAGGTGGGCCTGTCAATCATTAATTACATAATGAGCTTGGGAAACTTAGGTGCAGGCCCAAAAAAATAATATTCTCATTATCAGGCCCACAATTAATTTTAGTTACCGTGATACCCATAATTATTTCCATGACACCCATAATTATATGAAATTATTAAAATTATCTGCATGACGGATTATGCATCCGCATGACGGGTTATGCATCAGGGGTATAATTGGCAAAGCAACTTGGATATAACATATCTAAAAATTCGCGCCTTAGAATTTTACAAATTTTATATCGTTGGAAATCTTTTTAGAGAGCTACGCGACGAGTACAAACAAGAATATCAAATTTTTGTTTTTCACGAAAAAAATCGGAGGTGATCATCATTTTAGTCAAATTTTCGAAAACTTGATACATAACCATTATGTAGCCACCAAAAAAGATGCATAACACATTCTGCAGATGCATAACGAATTATGCAACCGTTTTCTCCACTACATAACAAATTATGCATTTGGATAACAAAGTTATGCATCTATAACAAGTTATATAACCATTGTTTTGGTTGATTTTAGTGCGTACATAAAAAAAATTGATGCATAATGCAGTATGCATCCATATTTACGGATGCATATCAGGTTATGCATCTATTTTCTCGATCCATAAAAGATTGTGCAACAATTTCTCGATGCATAATGCATTACGTAGTCATATTTTCGGATGCATAACAGGTTATGCATCCATTTTCACGACTGCATAAGATGTTATGTAGATATAATCGTAGGTGCGTGACAAGTTATGCAGTATTTGTTTTTGTTGGTTTTAATAGTAACAAAAAGGTTGTTGCATAACTTGTTATGCAACCGTTTTCTGGACTGCATAACAAATTACGCAACAAATTTTGTAGATGCATACAGGTTATGAAACCATTTTCATAACTACATCACAGATTATTCAACCATTAACATCAACACCAATATGACCAAATACATCCCTAGCTTCCCAACCAATAACACCAACACCAACGAAAAACAACAACTAAAATTACAAAGTATTTTTGGAGATTCTCCTAGTCCCACTATCTACAAGTATATAACCACTAATTTATTCCCAGTTCAAACCATGTAATCATGTAGGACATGATTCCAAGAATGTCAATTACAGTGCTCATTTTGTAGAACTAAATATTAATCCAATTAACGATACTCGCGGTTCCAGCGCACATGACCTTGTAACAATCTTAATTAGCAGGATGGATAATGGATTTGCAACATCCTACTCCGAGACACTGTAAAAGTTTGTGTAAAAAGTCAAAAAAATACATAGATCCGTCTGAAAAATGACATGGTACTTCCATTGAATCATGATATAACAGTTTCAAAATAATGATACTGAAAGAATATTGAACAGAGAAAATCAAGCCAGCACCAAATTAAGTACATATGATAAAATCAACAACCAGTTCAACTAAAAGCTCAAGTTAGAGAAAAGAGCAACCAAATAGGAGAAACAATGAGAAGTTTGTACATGCTACACTGTTGGAAAAATATTTGCTCTTGACCATTAATCAAAATTATAGTCTTAGAATAAGCCTCACAAACCTTATGCCTCCGATGATAATCTCTGCGTAAACTAAGATCTGCAGTACACCCATCAACCAGACAAGATGGTACATTTGTGCAATTGAACAGAAACAATTAAGCCAGCACCTATTTCAGCAATCGAGAGCATCAATCATCTCCAAATCGAGTACAAGAACCTAACAATACAAATTTAATATAAACCCATGTGAACAAACTCATCAATCAAGTCTTCTTTCTATCAAGAACAACTCCCGTTGAGATACAAACACCATCAGTCAGTTACTTCTCTTCACTGTTGTATATCAAATCTGAGATACACCCAACAGTCCTTGACTTAAGTTCTAATTCACATCCAACCCTTTCTTAATCCTTCAAAACCAAACACCGGTTTGATTCATTGCAATCCCGCACCACGGATAATGCAAGACGCCACCAACTTGAACCATTGTTTGATTTGATGAGACTTTCTCCTTGTTCGATAAGAACCATATCAGCAAGTTCTCAATCATAATTTCCAGATCTAAAATGAGTTTTATCAAATTGAAGGGAAAAAAGAAAGATTGAATTGAATTTTAGGTTATGCCTTTTAGGATATTGATTGAATTAGACAGAAAGATATCTAAGGAAAGATGTTGTTAATGGTGTTCTCGTTCTTATTTCTCTTGTTTATAGAAAGAGATCTGAAAGGAAAAAAAGAAAGAAAACATAAAGTACCAAAATATGGGCCTATGCATAATTTTGTCACCGAGAATGGGTGCGACCATGATATTTTTTTGCCGTGGGTTTCATAGTGGAGATATTTGACAAAATGGGTCTCACAGTAAGGCCATGAATTTGTGTGTCATCAAACTTAATTTGGCATGCCTGAAACTTACTAACATGAACTAATAACTAAGTATTATTGGGAAGATTCAAACCAATGTTTTGAAAACCGGCCCGAACATCGAACCGACAGATTTACTGGGTCAAGGGTCACTGGTTTAACCAGTGGATCACTGGGTCAATTCATATATAAATAAATAAGAACATAAATAATTACTAACATATTGGTTAATCTCATGTGGGTTTAAAATAAGCTCCATCTGGTGTGGGCTTGAAATGGAAACAGCTGGAAACTGATCAGCTTATGATCCCCACGTGTGTGCAAGGGGTGTATGGGTATATCATTCTAACATAACCTAAAACGAAACCCTAGATGTCAAGCATCTCTTAACGTTTGAGTTGTGAACAGTAGACGTTAATTTTTAGTCCGCCTCCATAGTTCTCTCTTAATCTTTATGTTTATTTCCTCGTGGATTTTTTATTTCTCAACATAACTTTTGCCAAACACCAAATAATAACGGTTTAAATCAATCTTTCCATCAATATATTTATTTTTCTCTTGTTCCAGCAACACTAGTTTAATTGATGATGGAAACACCATTGCAGGCATTTAACAAGAAACCCAAAACTTCAGCACTACAACATTTTTTCTTTCTCCTTTATTAAATTGAGTTACATCATTGATATCTCAATTTCAAAATTCCCGTTGATTAAAATTCATCGGATCATGTTATGTTTCATCTCCCCTGAGTTCAACTTTGGGTACGGAAAGAAAACTTGGGTGAACCGCTAAAAATCAAGCTGGGTCACCTGGTTCACTGGTTGAACCGTCCGGATCACCCGGTTCATTGGGTTTTTCGACATATTAGTGGGTCATTGACAAACCGAACCGTTTTCTTGTTGGTTCACTGGTTTACCGGTCTAACCGGCCGTTCCAGTCCAGTTCTTAAAACATTGATTCAAACTAAGTATTATCGATAAAGTCTGGTTAGGGGATTAACGTGGTGGAGTAGAAGTTCGTTGAATTCATTGGGAGGCACGTAGAAAAGAATACAACAAAGATTTTTTTGGTCATCAGTATCTCTAATCTGGAAAAAAAAATAGAATACAACAAAGTATCTAACATTCTTTGGACCTTGGAATTGTAAAGGTGGACCATTTTCGATCGTTTTTTTTTTTTACTGAAAGAGAAGATAATATTAGAAAAGTGGAATGAACAGAGAAGCTATCAGAGGTATCCAAAGAAAACAACATAGCAGAGAGTTACATAAAAATAGTTTCTCAATTTTGAAGTGAACTTGAAAAGTTCAAATGAACTATTTTACCCGCCAATGCATCCCAACTAAGCACCATGGATTTGATATCAATGATCAAGTCTAGATCAGTTTTGAATATGTAATCAGTTTCAAACCTTCTGCAGTTTCGTTCACGCCAAATAACCCATATAACTGCTGCTGGTATCAATCCCAAATGAGGTTACCTGAACTGGAGAAGTGATTGGAATCCCATCCATGATCTAAAGAAGAAATATAGCGAGGAAAGACCCATGCCCAGTCACCACCCGGAGAAAGAGGGTGCCAAATCTTAGAAGCAACTTTACAATGGAGGAAAATATGGTCTTGTGTTTCTTCAGTATTACCACAAACAATGCAGGAATTGTATAACGACATTCCTTTGTGATTCAGTTGATCAATTGTGTTGAGTTTTCCATGCACTAAGCACCGAGATAGAAACTTTATTATTGGTGGAATTTCGGATATCCAGATAAACCTAGCTGGGAAATCATCGAAAGCATCAGCTTGAACTAGATGAGTGTAAAGTGATTTGGCTCTATAAGTACCTGAAGTTTCAAGGACCCATCGTCTAGTATCTGCAGAGTGTCCAGCATATGAGGAGTATCACCAACTTCCAAGAGTAGATCGGCTGTACCGCCCCCTAAGCTAGCAGCTGACTAATCCAAGAGATTAACTAAATAAAGAGGCACTAAGAATCTAAAACATGTACTTAAGCATTCAATTAAGAAATGCGATACAAAACTTAACCCAGAACTAGCCCCGCTCAGAAATATATATATATACAAGAACTCCTCTCAAATGATACATATACAATAGTCATTTGGTTTACATATACAATATGCAACATAATAAACATATCAGAATATAACCAACTAACGAAGTCAACTTCTCGGAGCTTTGGCTGCGCAACTCTGATCTGTCTCTGAAACTGAAAGTGGGAATGGGTGAGCACATCATCCCTAAAAGGAGTGCCCAGTACGAATAACATTTAATTTTCAAGTAATCATGGCAATATTTGGAAAACAATAATGTTTTCCCAAGCATTAAAAAGTGACCAAGTCACTGAAATAGACAAACATGTATATGGATAAACTCCTTCTTCAAACAATATATAATATTCGTGCTAACCACACTCCATAGCTATTGATATCACCAAGACCATGATGACCCACTCTAAGCATAAAAACAGAATCCATGTAGATAGAATTGTGAAGGAGCGTATCATATATACCACAAGTGGAAATTCTCATTTCCCATGACAATTCATAGTGACAAACAAAACATTTCAAGTCCTTTCCAAATCGTGGAAAGATTCACAGAATCAACAGCATTACCATAATGCAATTTAAACAAAGCATGGAATGCACGGAAAGACAGTGCATGAGTTTGTTAGGCATAAACTTTTTTAAAATCAACAATAATGGTTACAAAAGAGTCAAATGTATTCCCACCTCTTTTGATGACAAGCCACGCCTACCTTGAGATCCATGATCCACTGGTTCATCCTTGAATCGATCGTTGTTAATAAGACTAACTGTTAATCACATAAGAACTCTAAGAATCTAGCCAAAAGGCTCATAACATAATTCATACAATTTCCAGTTATAAGCAAAGTGAACTATCTAATGGTTCTAAGCCCATTATAATATCTCAATCTCTACATTTAATATTACTAAGAGTTTACTATTCCAATTAGGTTGGTTCTAGAGTGCATAGCTAAGTCTTATGACTATCTACAACCTTGTAGAATTAGCCAAAGGTCAATTCAGACCATAAGAGGTCCAAACATAAAAGTAGGATCACTAACCCTAAGCCCAAGTCCACTAACGGTCGAAGTAACAGTCAAAGGTCAACTAACAGTCAACGTCCATGGTCAGGTCAAAGTCCATGGTCAAATAGTCAAAGTCGAAAGTCTAAATCGACCAACTGTCTAACTCGGTCAAGGTCAATTCAGGTCAACAGTTTAACTCAGTTAACTAGCTGAGTCAGGCGAGTCAAAACTGAGTCTACAGAAATAACTCAATCAGACATAACATTCAGATAAGTCAGCTAAACTGACTAGGATGACTAATAAGCCTAAACCCCTAGTTGTACACAGATTTTCACTCTTCTTTATAACTAGACTGATACTAACACACCTATTAACAGAACTTCACAAGCCAATGTACAATTCAATTATTCTTAAATAAACTTCAAACTTCAATTACAATTACAAACTAGGTTTGCCTGATCTACAATTGCAGGCTTTCACAACCACTGCCATTACAACATTGCAACTACTCTTTTTCCATCTCACTTCCCTATAACATTTCATACATCCCTTAATTCATACATTTAATTCATATAAACTTCATAATTTTCTTACAAATACAAACTTAGATTACCTGCAGCAGCAAGCCTTCATTGAAGCTACCACAAAGTGTAACCATACAATCACCACTCTATCTTTTGTCCATCTTTCCAACTCAAACATCATATACTACCCCCAGCATTACAATACATCTTACCTCCGTTGCATTACAAAATTCATACAGTCACTCTCAAGTAACTCTGTATCACAGCTCAACATACTACCACTAGGATTCTAATTCCATTTTCATTTCACCTGCACTCAGAAACTCCAATTCCAACCACCCCTGCAACTGTGAACACCAATACTGACAGATCCATATCCATCTCCTGTCATAACTCTTAACACAATATCCCAGTCATCATTTAGAATTTCACCTGAAACACTCTCATACAACCCCCTAATTCTTTCATTCATTTAAACCCAAACTCAATAAACCCACATCAATACCAAACACCACCAGTTATCAATTCACTCATTCTAATACATCTCAGGCCTCCTCCATGTACTGTGATCACTAATTCAATCACAACATAACCTTACATACAACACCACCACCTTCAGGTTTTACTTCCAAAACCTCCATAACATTTCTATTCAGATAACACACAAATACACTAAATCCCAGTTACATCTTGGAACCAATAAACTTCATTTACAGTTCATAGAAAGACTTATAACTCAATATTGTAATTGAACTGATTTTACTAAAAGAACAGTTACCTCAAAACAGTGTTGCTCATGCAATTGGATTCAGTTTCTTATTCATTTGACTTGGTACACCAATTCTTCTTTACTATGATTCAACTCAGCATCACAACAACTTCAGAAGCCTTAATTAAACAAACCCATCTTACAATTCTATCTAAATATTCTCAATCTTTACCCAATTCGAACTCCAATACAACATGCAAAAACCCTAATTATTAAATTTGTGTTGTTCTTCAACCTTCCTTTCTAACTCTGATCAAACCCACCTCCAATTAATATTCCAAAGCTTCAATTCATCTTCTACAGCCTCTCTGAATTCCTTACAAACCCTATTCACTGTTTCTTCAGCAAAACAACTTCATATCACCCAATTAAACATAGACCCATATGAATTCATGCTCCTAGAACAACAATTTCAGCTCTTAATCTTCATGCAAACCCTAATTTCGTTCTTCTCAGATTATCCCGAAAACTAAATCAATCTTCAATTGATATTCTTCATAGATTACAGCCATTCCATCTTAATCATCGAGCTTCAACATATAATTTTACTTCAATGATTCTAACACACAACTCTCAGCGACTCTGCAGATATCGAACAGAGGAAGATAGGAGAGAAGACGAAAGAAGAAGATCGAAGAATAAGAAAGAAGAAGGAAAGATATGTGGGTTTATCTGCTCGGTCTGGTGAGATAAGACCAACGACAAATGATAAAGGTACTCTATAAAATAATATGTGGATCCCATGTCGGCTAAGATACAAAACGAGTATTCTGCCCTTCTTGTAATTCTGATGATATCTTCTTCGTACGGTATCCGATTGACATGTTCGAGCAGTCCATTCCGCCTAACTTTTCGAGATTTATCCAACGCTACTACTTCGTATTTAAATCGTTGTTAGATTAATTCCTATTATTAGCGTTCATGTTAAATTAATCGAGCTATTATCGGCTAATTCGTCACTTGACGATCTTGAGGGTCTTTACATTCTCCTCACCTTATACATTTTCGTCCTCGAAAATCAAACCATCCTTCTGGTCTTCAAAAACTCCCCACCTTATAGAATAATCCCATCTCTTGTCTATGCGAAAACAACAAGAAACAAAGCACAAACCTATATGGCTTTCTACTACTAAAATTTGTGGCTCTAGGTTCAATAGACTAGTTTCTATTTCAACAAGTTACCAATTCTAATTACGAGAGAAAATATTCTATTATAAAGTTTATTAGAGAAGTTTGGGATCTATCAGTTCACTAACAGAAGTAAGTCTCCCTTCTATGCCTAGTGATACAAGAATGCAGTTGCCCTGTCTAGGTTCGCGACGCCTGACAATGCCTACCTACATAACAAGTATCACCTGAACACATTAGAATTACCAACCTCACTATTACCCAATGCTGGATTAACTAAGTGCAAACTTATTACGATTTATTAAGTATTAATTTATTAAGATTAATTAGTCTTTAACTTCTATTTTAACTAGTGTAAGTCTGATAAATTTACTTCGCAAAATATATGAGCAGTTCACATCATTTTAAGCAATTTAGTTATCCTACTTATTTATCTTACTTTTTATTTATCATTATTATTATTTATTTATTTTAATGAAATCGAATTTTAATTCCAAATGAAACTATATTATTATAACTAAATAGATTTTAAATTCATGTACTAATTAAGAATAACTTAATGTTATATCTGAAAAAGCGGGGAAAAACAACACCACCCAATATTTCACTTAGCAATATGTATGGAAAAACTCGAATATACTTTTAAGAGAATTAAAAAGACTCAATCAATTAAAAGTATATCAACGAGTTTATATCTCTCTTCTTGATTTGATTTACTCAAGAAAGAACTGCGAGTTCTAATCAAATACAAGGAATAACTTGGATGGTACCAAATACCAATATCAAAGGGTCAATAAATATCAATCAACAACCAAAGGTCGGACTTCCAATTGATTTATTCAAATGCACAACCTGTATTATTTCAATTATATAAACAAATATAATGCGGAAATAGAAATAACATAGGCACCAGAAATTTTGTTAACGAGGAAACCGCAAATGCAGAAAACCCCCGGGACCTAGTCCAGGTTGAACACACACTGTATTAAGCCACTACATACACTAGCCTACTCTAAGCTAACTTCGGACTGGACTGTACTTGAAACCCAATCAGTCTCACACTGATCCAAGGTACAGTTGTACTCCCTACGCCTCTGATCCCAGCAGAATACTGCACACTTGATTCCCTTAGGTGATCTCACCCACAACTAAGAATTGATAGGACCCGAAGTCGAAGACTTGACAATAAACAAATGTGTCTCACACAGACAAGTCTATCAAAGGATCAATCTGTCTCCCACTGATAAACCCTAAAAGGTTTTGTTCCGTCTTTTGATAATAATCAAGGTGAATAGGAACCAATTGATAATCCGGTCTTATATTCCCGAAGAACAGCCTAGAGTTATCAATCACCTCAAAACAATCTTAATCGTATGGTAGCAAAACAAGATGTTTCGGATCACAAAAAATGAGACGAAGATGTTTGTGATTACTTTTTATATCTTGCCTATCCGAGATGTCAATCTCAATCCAATCAATCTGATTGTACTCGTACGATAGAAGATGCAAGATCAGATCACACAACTAAGATAAAAGTAGTATCGGTCTGGCCTCACAATCCCAATAAAGTCTTTAAGTCGTTAACCTGGTTTTAGAAGAAGAAAACCAAAGTTTAAAGGAGAACCGACTCTAGTACGCAAACTAGTATCACACGTGAGGTGTGGGGATTAGTTTTGCACAAATACTAGAGTTCCCCTTATATAGTCTTTCAAATCAGGATTTGCAATTAAGTTACCTTGGTAACAAAGCAATCAATATCCACCGTTAGATGAAAACCTTATTTAGATTCAAGATAATATTTCTCAACCGTTAGATCGAAAACTTAGCTTGTTACACACACTTGAAAATGCACTCTTCTAGGTTTGTTAACCGTACCCAAACGTATGCACTTGTTGGTTCAAAAATAGTTAACCAAAAGGTTATCCATATGAGCATTTCATATCAACCACGTTCTTCTTCACCATAACTAGTTCAAATGACTTCAAATGAACTAGTAAGAGAGTTGTTCAATTGCAAGGAAATCTCATGTCTTACACAAGACAAAATTGAAGCAAAGATGATTTGATTCACTCGAATCGGTTCATGAACTTTTATATCCACGGTTTGCAAACTGCATTCCTTAATCTTTTTAAGTTTAAGTTCAGAAATCATCTTCAGATATATAACCTTCTCAAGTTCTCAGACTAGGTTCGCGGACTTAAGTTACCGGGGCAGAGTTTACAAACTCCAGCAGAAACTCTCGGGTATGAGAACTTCGCTGGTTCGCGGAATGGGTTCGCGGACTTAGTTTCACGCAAGTAGTTTGTCAACTCCAGCAGAAATTTCGGGTTTCAGATCTTCGGCAGTTCGCGGACTTGGCTCACGCCATTCTTCCAGTTCTCTTGATCAACAAAGTTCGCAAACTTTTGTTCAAGGAATATGACTTATACATAAATGTGTTTCCACAACAATGCTTATGTCCACCATTGGTTATGTAATCTAAACTCTCAATTCAATCATTGAAACATTCTTAGAGGACGTTATATAGTTGTTACACCATTTCTCGTCAAAGCAATTTTCAAGATGATTGAAACATATCATGACTTTCGTAACATGGTAAAGATAAACTTGGTTAAAGCGAAAAGCTTACCAACTCATATTTCGAGATAAAGATAGGTGAGGTATACTCTGCTCGAAATACCAAATTTGTATAATCAAAGTCTATATATATAGCATATGAATTCTTTTCTCAAAGAGTAGGAGATAGAGTAGATAGACTTTTGAGTGATAGATAAGTTCAAGTCTTCACATACCTTTTTGTCGAGAAGTTCCACCGGTTCCTTGAGTAGTTCTTCTACTTGTATGATGAATCTCCACGAAGTCCTTGAGCTCAACTACACTTTCTATCCTAGTCCGAGACTTAGCTATAATAGACTAGAAATCAAGACTTATAGTTTTGATCACTAACATTGACAAACATGGTTGAGATAGCAACGCATGCGAGTTCGACCGAGCAATGATCTAAAAATCACCCCCTTTGTCAATTTTAGTGACAAAACTATCAATACATATGGAATACAAAAAAGATAAAGAAACTTTAGTAGCTCCTATTTCACATGTCTAATCTTCAACATTCCTCGAAATCTTCGTCACTTCCAAGTACTCCAATGATCCCAAAGGTTGTAAGTTTAGCATCACCACTGTTGAAGATCCGTATCTATAACAATGAGAAAACATAGTTCTCGATCATTGTTATACAGTGTCATAGTATTATTACACAGCGTCAAAGTTCAATTGTATCACAACTTCAACAATAATACTATGGTGATATGTATCACTCCCCCTTAGTAAATACTCCATCTCACATGGAAACCACTCCCCCTTACACAATGATCAGAAAAACATATGTATTTGTAGTGTGAACTACATATTAATTCTCCTCCTTTTTGTCAATAAAATTGGCAAAGGTGCAAGAACGGGATCATAATGAAGTTTCCGAGCGAGACATTTCATGATAAAAGAAAAAAAATACATACCAACTAATTTAGATGCAATCATAAAGCCGAAGCTAAATGCATTCATCAAGGAGTTTAAACATACAAGATAACCCCTCTAAAATTCCACAACCGCACACAACCTCAAGATATGACTATTAAGCACAAGTTCAAAAGAACTCTCCTTCATTTGATGTCATTCCCGAAGGAACAACAAGAGCGAACTTAATTTCAAAAGAAAGAAAAGAAGGATTTTTATTGGACACAAAAAACCATGAGAATGATTTCCTATATCCAAAAACTCAATCAAATTAATCACAAGTAAACCCATGATTAATTTAATCGGAATACGCAATCAAATTAAACACAAAAAGTGATCAATTCAATTGATTATGCTCAACATAAGAGAAGTTATGGAGACACGAAAATACTCAACTAGATTAATTACAAGAGAACCCATAATTAATCTAATTGGAATACACAACCAAACTAATCACAAAAGTAATCAATTTAATTGTCATTTGGTTTGCTCGACATAAGAAAACTTACGGAGCAATAACTAAATAACCAAACAAGATGATTAATTAGTTCAATATGCTCGACATAACATATCTCACGGAAGAACAACTAAGCTAAAAAATAAACTTGGTTGTATAGTGCTCAACATAAGATACGTTACGGAGCCTCACAGTAATACATAAAATATGGATCAGGGATGACCAATACTGAGGAATACACAAGGATTCATTCTATTTTGCACCACTATTTGCATAACGATATTAATAGACATAGTCCTTGAAAACAAAAGATGTTAACCTATCTTCCATCAAATATTTGACAATATAGGCTTAACTTTTGTATTTGTCAAAAGTCCATTAATTCTTTTACCAGTACGTGAATACCGATCACGAACGACTTTACTTTTGACAAAGTATGGGACGCACATAGTTCACAGACATAAACACCAATATCCCATAACAAATTGCAATATAACAAATCATAAAGATTAATACTGCAAAAACATCATCTTCCAAATAGTTTTAAGAATTTAAACCAATAAACCTAAAAAATAACAAGAAGATGAAAAATAATAGCTATGTGTGGTCACAATCATTGCTATTCAAAGCACTAATTATTCTTCTAACTATATCAAAAAGAAGACATACTAGGAAACATATAAAACAAGCTAAAGGAAAACAGACTCCAGTGTTATTCCGAACACGAACTAAGATCATATGGAAGGTTCAGAATCCTCATGAGACAACGGGTCTTTGATCTTGTGAACAACATCATTCATTTCAGCATTAGAGACGTGATTCTCTTTGCGAAGATCATTGATGTAAGACTTTATGAGACCAAGTTCAGCAGTAACCTTTTCCAACTCAGTTTTCAATGCATCAATATTTTTCAGAGTAACAATGAGCTCTTGTTTTGCTTCCCCAAAGTACTTAAGAAAGTCATGAACAACTTCAGCAGAAATCATGTCATCCTTTTCAGCATCCTCATGAACATAGGAAAAATAACATGAAGCATTAGGATGATCTTCATCTACAAGGGTTCTTTTCTTTTTGGAGTCAACAACAAAACTTTTGTCAACGAATCCTCTTGCAAAATCACCATAGCAAGATGAAGAAGAAGACATTCTTGACAACCCAGAAGCCAACTTAGAGTATGCGTACGTGACTTTTGTAACTCAATAGGTAAGTATTTAAGGGTTTCTTGAGGAAGGGATTTTAGGGTTTAAAAAGTTGACTCGTGCCAGAACATGGATACCCGTTCGAGTGCAACATTACCTAGAAAAGTAAGGCCCACAAACAAAAATTTTGCTACAACCGAGATTAAAACTCAGTAAACTCAATTAGGGAAGAAATTCATAGTAGTTGTAGCAAGGACCAAAAAAAAACTTCCTAACAACGAGAAACAACATTTTAGAGCAAAACCAATACTTTAAGTAAAACAGGTATGCAATCAAAAGTTTAGCTACGGGCGATAAGAAAATAGCTCAACTTAACAGACGCAAAAACCAAAAGTATACCTAATTATTAACACATCTTACTCAAGAGGATTTTTATGAGTAAGCTCTTTAAATCTTGTGATTAATTAGCACAAGTTTGAGCTACATGCTCATCAAGAGATTTTTGTTTATGTTCAAGTCTCTTTTTCCTCCTGAATCTAGAGAGGGGTCCCTTTTTATATGATAAATTATCATAAAACTTATTGTCATCAACATACGAGACATAGTTTGAGTTCTTACCAGAAGAATTTTGGTTTGAGGAGGAAGACAACCTGTTGACGAATTCTTTATACCCTTCAATTATCTCTTTCAGATTATCTCTCATTTTATCAATTTTTCTTCTTTCTTCTGAACTTCCTTTCCCATCAGAGGCAGTGTTATTTCCAGAGACCATGAATCGATCTTCCTTTAGACGATGTTTATTAAGATGTCTGTTTTTTCTTGAGTGTTCGAGGAACTCATTGAACTGACTTTCCTGGTAACATACACAGGGTAGGTACGAAAACCAATTGGTTTAGTCATACGAATGTCAGTTATACCTTTAAGAATTAAATCTAAGGTGTGTTGAAGTTGGACAAAGGAATTTTTCTTCAACCTAGAGATTCCCTTTTGCTTAACAGAACTCTTTGTCTCACAGACAAGACATACTTTCTGATCATCAGAATGATTAGATAGTACATTCGTAATATCATTGTTAGAATATTTCTTCCCTCCATTGATAGACACATTTTTGTGTCCAATTTGTTCTCAATACTATATATTGTTGGCACTCGATTTTGTACTAATTTTGTTATTTTATGTATTTGTAGGTATTTTTTTGGAAATAAATATTTTAAGAAAATTCGGCTCGAAAAGTTGATTTTGACACCCGGAGGACACGTGTTATTCGGACTCCCAAGTTTGGATAAGGGGTAACCTAATTACTAAGGGGCACCCCCAGGTCACCCCCAAGGCATCAGATATTCGCACCCCCAGTCCAGGATAAGGGGCACCTTCTTCAACAATTTGAAAACTGAAAATTGGCGGGAAAATGTTCACAGTTCAGGAGAATTTTCGATCGAAGAAATGAAGTAGTTGTAGGTCGATTCAATGGCTGAATTTTGGCAGAAAGATGTGATTTAGCCTATGGAAGATATTTTGGGTGTCGAATTTGATCGGAATTGGCTGGAAATATCGATTTGATTCTCGAGCTCAAAACAGAGCTACCCGGAGTGAACACGACCTGTACACGGTGTTTTGTGTGTTTTGGTTGTGCATGGAAGTGTTTTGGAGGAGTTGGATGACTTATGAGGCATGTATAAGGCTTACTAGAGCGTGCAGGATCGAAGTTTACGTGTGAAATTCTAAATCTGGTAAGAAAATATTCAAAAATAATGTTATTCACTGCCGAGTAAAGACGAATTATTTGGAGTTATGGCGAGGGATTTCAGCGTGTCTTTGAGTATGAATATGATCTTTGGGTCTACTAAAATGGTGGTCGAGAGTTTGGGGAGGTTTGGAGGCGACCAGAGAGGCGCAGGAGGAGTTGCAGAGAAGTTACCTGCTGCTGCTGCTGCCATTAACACGCCTGAAGAACACGAAGAACGGACTCGCAGAAGCAGTCGTTCTTCAACAGAGAAATCGACTGTCGATTGTGGGTCGTAGTTCTTCAACGGCAACAGCACCTCAACTCTGTCGTTGTTTGTGGACGCCTTCTGTGGGTCGCAGAGTTCTGTTTTACATCAATTTCTTGTATTTCTCTTCATTGTAAAACACTTTTGAGCATCAATGAAATATTTTGAGAGTATTTTTACTATGATGAGTTAAACCCCAACACTGGGGCGACGGAGGAGGCCGAGCTTCATAAATGGGTAATTTTATTAATTCTTTTTAAGACTTTTGCATTAAAAATTAAGTGAAATATGATTTGATTAAATTGGGTGTTATTTGATTAGATGGGTCATGATTAGCTTAGGTGATTTGATGTTCCATGCTTAACATTTACAACCAATGTTTTGAGAATCGACTTTGGCAAAATAAGAGTCCATATATGTTTTGAGCTATTATTGTTGAGAATAAATCATTAAGCCTTATGTTATGAAGATTTGCCGAATCATTAGTCCCAGTACCTCTCTACCAATTTGTCTATATTTGTATATAATTTTTATACATCTAAAAATCCATTACCTTCACAAGTCCGAGAGTTTGAACCTTTATTACTACAACCACACGAAAAATCTTAAATCATTTTGGCGCCGCCGACGCGGAATTGTGTTTAGGTAGAATTTTTTTAGATTTATTTTCCTTTGTTCGTTTTTACGTTCTTTGGGTATTTGTCTATGTGATACAGGTTTTGAGGCTTGGATCGAAAATAAAAAGAAGAAGTTGTCAAAGATTTTTGGCGATTCATAAAGACTAGGAGCAAAGATTAAAGCAAAAAGAACGGAACGAAGACGAAGGACTTTTTTTTTTATTATTATTATTTTTTAGATATTTTTTTTTTATTAATTTTTTTTTTTAGAAACTGTAATTAAAGTTTTTATTTTTGTAATCTTTTATTTTTGGACATTTTTTTTTCCGGACATTGAACATTGGACATTTTTTTTTAAACCCTACGGAAGGGTTATATAATTAAAAAGAAAAAAAAAATTATTATATAAACTGTGTGCAGGGAAGGACGACGATTACTATATCGTCTCGGCCCCTCGGGTTCGTACACGGCATAGGAGTCGTGGCCCGAGTCGACGACAACGGTTCATCGCCCGTCTGGTACGGGAGGTAAGTCCAATCGAAACACCCGCGAATCTCCTGCAAGCGGGTTACTGTCTGCCTTAAGGTGATAATTGTTTGAGGACGAACCAGACTGTCTTTATTTTCCTAGTAAAGGGCAAGGCCTGGCCAATACTAGATAAGGGTTCGGATTTCATCACCGCTCCCTTCTTGCCCGCCTTAGGAAAACGAAACCTAACGCGAAACTAAGATTAAAATTTGGAATAGAACGAGACCGATAGGGTAACGAGCTTAATAGGAAACTCATTCGAAAAATATTGGTTGCTCTTTAAGCACACTCCAAAGATCATGATGGTTTCTGTGAGTTGAATGCGTGACTGCGCCGCCTTGTGATAGCGGTGAGGCCTTGGGTATCAAAGCTATACTAAGCTTCCCTCGCCTCTATTCAACCTACTTTGACTCAGATTGATTCCAGAGGGGTTTGCTCAAATTGCAACGAATTCCCTTTCGCAAGATAGAAGCTGGTCTAGAAACAATCTAAGTGGAGCCATCATGCTTTTTGTTTGCTAGAAATCTTTAGGTTTGTTTTGGTGGAGTCGAGTCGGCCTTGTTTGTGATTGTGTAGAATTCCCTTGCAATTAAGAATGTCGAACTGGTATGATAGAAGCCAATACAATGAGTATCGACCTGAATTTGAATATGGACATCATCAGTTTTATGACCATGGTGGGAATAGTAGTTGGGAACGCCAACCTTTTCAAGGTTATGGTTCATACCATAGTGAGCCCAATTACTATCCACACACGAATTGGTCTTACGAGCAAGAAAATCAGGAATATTATAGTACTAGTCATGCGTTTTTGGAAAATTACTTAAAAACTAGTCCTGATTATGACATTTCTAAACCTGTTCAATCTCTAGAAGAAACCTACCAACAAATTCGAAGGGAGTATGAATGTGCAGTTAGTTCAAGAGAAGAGAGTACACAACGGTCTAAGATATTCAATGAGACTTGTGAATGTATAAGTGTTACGCTCAATGAAATTCAAGCACGTTTAGAGGCAGAAAATGAACAGTTAGCTAATGCTGCTCGAAATAATCTAAATTTCCAAAATAGTGTTTCCAATTCTACCCTTGATATCAATAGTGAATATTTGCCCAATCTAGAGGACGAGGTTAGAATAAAAGACACTACTTATTTAGATAAGGTTCAATCATCTTTGTACTATTATGATGATGAGGATAGTAGTAATGAAGAATCTGAAATATGTAGGCATAATGATCAGGAATCTATTAATCCAATTGAGCTTTATATGATTATATTATTTCTAGTTCAAATCCAAATAATTTTTATGATTATTCACCTATTCAAAGGGACGAGGATTTGATTAGGGATACCACCGTTTTAGACGATGTAGTTTTTCCTTTTGATTACGAAGCCGATAGTGGTTTAGAGGAACGGGTTCATTTCGAAAATACTGTTTTAGAGTCTAGCGACTTAGAAACAATAGTCTTGGAAGAAGAAGATAGACCCGTAGAGATGAGTGAAGATGCACTACCTGATAATAACTTAGAAGAATCTCTTGAATATTTTAAGGACTCTGAAGATACGGAAATTCAAGAAATAATTAGAGGTCTATCTAGAGACACTGAAAACTCTAAGTTTGGGGGTGATTATCACTTCCCTAGTGCCTTACCTTTAACTCTCAGAAAGTCCCCACACTTAGGACTTGATATCTGTGCCTCGACCATTTTACAAGATTACCTTCATACTCGTTTTCCCGAGCCTAATGATGTCCATGAAGGAGTTCAGTTATTAGAAACCCATCCTCTGGTTGATGTGGTTTGCCTAGGCTATGATACCCAGATTGACTTTGTTTTCCCACCAAATAGTTTTCTTCCAACTGTGGGAACGTTTATATTCCAAATGTGTCGAATATTAAGTTGTGAGACTAGACCTAAATGCTTTAGGAAATTAGAATCGACACATTTGCTTAAGAATGACCACTACTCTCACTGTGGTCAATTATATAAGTCAAACCTGATTGACTTAAAGGATCCTCAGTTATTTAGGTTATTATTATTTTGTGATTCTAAGTTCTTATTTGAGTTTTTCCAGACTCTAGGACCTAATAATTTGGATCCAACCTATGAGGAAATGCATCCGAGGAAAATATTTTATTTAGACCCTTTCATAGAACCTGAACCTGAACCGCAATTAGATATAAATATCTTAATCAGGAAACTAGATAAGGGCATGTTATTCTTGTTCACTTTCTTGGGTTATTGTAGTTTCCTTTGGTCAGCTCTTTTTCGTTTTGAAGACCCACAATTATTTCGACTGTTACTTTATGGTTCGAGTTGACTAATCCTTTCCTAAGTCTGGCTGAAGACTTTAAACTTAGCACTTCTTGGGAGGTAACCCAATATTCTTGCAACATGGTAATATCCTTCCTTAACTCTTTTGCTTCAAATAGTAACAGTTTCTCCTTGTTCATGCTTTTAGTTTCATCTTTAGAACATTGAGGACAATGTTAGATTTAAGTTTGGGGGTATCGGAGAAACTTTTTAGTTGCAATAAATAAACTCCAGAGCCTAGAAATTTACGCCTATTAAGGATAGCACTAACCAATCTAAGTGGATGGAAACATTTTTGTTTTAGGAGTTGAGGAACCAATCTGACTAGATGGAAACATCTATGAGTCTATTCATAAAAGCACAGAGCTCAGGAGTTAGAAATAACATGATAGTTTCGCCATATCTTGTCGAGTCCTTTTCACTTTCTATTTTTAGTTTTCTTTTATTTCAAGTGATTTGGTGGGGCACACGATTCAAGTTGTTACCTTTGCTGGACTGGGGTACGAATATCAGATGCCTTGGGGGTGACCTGGGGGTGCCCCTTAGTAATTAGGTTACCCCTTATCCAAACTTGGGAGTCCGAATAACACGTGTCCTCCGGGTGTCAAAATCAACTTTTCGAGCCGAATTTTCTTAAAATATTTATTTCCAAAAAAATACCTACAAATACATAAAATAACAAAATTAGTACAAAATCGAGTGCCAACAATATATAGTATTGAGAACAAATTGGACACAAAAATGTGTCTATCAAATACCCCCAAACTTATTATTTGCTAGTCCTCGAGCAAAATTTATTCTTGAAAAGTGACCGAGTTAATCTCGGGTGGGTTTCTCAGAGGTGTACACACAAAAACCAATACTCCATACCCTAGCTATCTACGCAGAACCTTGGAAAGCACTAAAGAACCTCCTTGGTTGGCATACAATTATTGACTCTAAGAGGAAGAACCCTGATGCGAAATTCCAATTGTTGTACACGAGTTTGCACTCAAGCATACTAAAATTCATATAAGTGACGGAGCTCTACTAAGATAGTTTCACGATGGACATCATACTCGGAGTCAGACTAATCACATGAAAAGATTAAGAAGATGGAAAAAAAAATGTAGATGGTTGAAAAGCGAACGGTGTTTCCCATATCTGTCTGAAGGCCTCTGCCAAGATGAACCTAACCTAAATGAATGAGATACCGGTCTGACTAATATTAACACACTGGCATATACAAGGGAACCAGTGGTCAATAACTTAAATCTAGATTAACAAACTGGCAAATACAAGGGAACCGGCAGTTGACTACACATAACAATAACCCTTTTTTTTTTTTTTTTTAACTTAACGGCATGAATAGATCTTTTTGATCCAAGCGCATGCTTCTTGTCAGCAGATTACACGATAGTTCCCACGGGTCCTGCATTCCACGCTTGCTTAGGCGACAGAAACATGGAGAACACACGCATATTGCTATCCAAGTGTTAATACTTATTCCGATTGGTCTAACTGGTCCGGTCTTTTTTTTTTTTTTTTTTTTTTTTTTTTGGGTAACTCAGTCACTCTATTTCATTCTAGCAAAGGTAACAACTTGAATCGTGTACCCCACCAAATCACTTGAAATAAAAGAAAACTAAAAATAGAAAGTGAAAAGGACTCGACAAGATATGGCGAAACTATCATGTTATTTCTAACACCTGAGCTCTGTGCTTTTATGAATAGACTCTATAGATGTTTCCATCTAGTCAGATTGGTTCCTCAACTCCTAAAACAAAAATGTTTCCATCCACTTAGATTGGTTAGTGCTATCCTTAATAGGCGTAAATTTCTAGGCTCTGGAGTTTATTTATTGCAACTAAAAAGTTTCTCCCATACCCCCAAATTTCTAGCAGAGAAGTTACCTGCTGCTGCTACTGCCATTAACACGCCTGAAGAACACGAAGAACGGACTCGCAGTAGCAGTCGTTCTTCAACGGTGAAATCGACTGTCGTTTGTGGGTCGTAGTTCTTCAACGACAACAGCACCTCAGCTCTGTCGTTGATTCTGGACGCCTTCTGTGGGTCGCAGAGTTCTGTTTTACATCAATTTCTTGTATTTGTCTTCATTGTAAAACACTTTTGATCATCAATGAAATATTTTGAGAGCATTTTTACTATGATGAGTTAAAACCCAACACTGGGGCGACGGAGGAGGCCGAGCTTCATAAATGGGTAATTTTATTAATTCTTTTTAAGACTTTTGCATTAAAAATTAAGTGAAATATGATTTGATTAAATTGGGTGTTATTTGATTAGATGGGTCATGCTTAGATTAGGTGATTTGATGTTCCATGCTTAACATTTACAACCAATGTTTTGAGAATCGACTTTGGCAAAATAAGAGTCCATATATGTTTTGAGCTATTATTGTTGAGAATAAATCATTAAGCCTTATGTTATGAAGATTGGCCGAATCATTAGTCCCAGTACCTCTCTACCAATTTGTCTATATTTGTATAAAATTTTTATAAATCTAAAAATCCATTACCTTCACAAGTCCGAGAGTTTGAACCGTTATTACTACAACCACACGAAAAATCTTAAATCATTTTGGCGCCGCCGACGCGGAATTGTGTTTAGGTAGAATTTTTTTTTTTTTTAGATTTATTTTTCTTTGTTCTTTTTTACGTTCTTTGGGTATTTGTCTATGTGATACAGTTTTAGAGGCTTGGATCGAAAAGAAAAAAGAAGAAGAAGTTGTCAAAGATTTTTGGCGATTTCATAAAGACTAGGAGCAAAGATTAAAGCAAAAAAGAACGGAAAGAAGACAAAGGACTTTTTTTTATTATAATTTTTTTTTTAGATTTTTTTTTTATTAATTTTTTTTAGAAACTGTAATTAAAGTTTTTATTTGTAATCTTTATTTTTGGACATTTTTTTTTTCCCGGACATTGAACACTGGACATTTTTTTTAAAACCCTACGGAAGGGTTATATAATTAAAAAAAAATATTATATAAACTGTGTGCAGGGAAGGACGACGATTACTATATCGTCTCGGCCCCTCGGGTTCGTACACGGCATAGGAGTCGTGGCCCGAGTCGACGACAACGGTTCATCGCCCGTCTGGTACGGGAGGTAAGTCCAATCGAACACCCGCGAATCTCCTGCAAGCGGGTTACTGTCTGCCTTAAGGTGATAATTGTTTGAGGACGAACCGGACTGTCTTTATTTTCCTAGTAAAGGGCAAGGCCTGGCCTAAACAAGATAAGGGTTCGGATTTCATCACCGCTCCCTTCTTGCCCGCCTTAGGAAAACGAAACCTAACGCGAACCCAAGCTTTAAAATATGGAATAGAACGAGACCGATAGGGTAACGAGCTTAATAGGAAACTCGTTCGAAAAATATTGGTTGCTCTTTAAGCACACTCCAAAGTTCATGATGGTTTCTGTGAGTTGAATGCGTGACTGCGCCGCCTTGTGATAGCGGTGAGGCCTTGGGTATCAAAGCTCCACTGAGCTTCCCTCGCCTCAATTCAACTTACTTTGACTCGGATTGATTCCAGAGGGGTTTGCTCAAATTGCAACGAATTCCCTTTCGAAAGATAGAAGCTGGTCTAGAAACAATCTAAGTGGAGCCATCATGCTTTTTGTTTGCTAGAAATCTTTAGGTTTGCTTTGGTGGAGTCGAGTCGGCCTTGTTTGTGATTGTATAGAATCCCTCTGTAGTTTATATTTCTTCGGTGATGAATCCTTTTGAGGAGACGCCACCTGCGATGACGTTGCGAGAATATATGTCTAGAAATTCTCGTTATCAAGAGACGTCTTCGGAAATGACTCTTGGTGAATATATGCGTGGGCAGCGATATATGGATACTCCAACTTTTATTGAGGAATCACCTCTAACGATCTATGAGAAATATTATAAACATAGACCATGTAGTTTGGAACAAAGATTGAGAATTCTTGAATTTCAAAAATTGTATCATGATGATGAGGATAGTGATGATGAAGAATCTGAAATATGTGGGAATAGTGATCAGGAATTTGTTACCCCAGTTGAGCCTTATAATGATTATATTATTTCTGGTTCAGATCCTAATAATTTTAAAAATTATTCACCTATTCAAAAGGACGAGGATTTGACTAGAGATACCCACGTTTCAGACGATGTAGTATATCCTGTTTACGAAACCGATGATGGTTTAGAGGAACCAGTTTATCTTGAGATCGAGTCAAACAATTTAGAAACAATAGTCTTAGATGAACTCGTAGAGATTAGCGAGGATGAACCTGACTTAGAAAAATCAATTGCCGACCTAGAAATTAGGGAGGTTATGACCAGTCTATCTAGAGACGCCGAAAACTCTAAGTTTGGGGGTGAGTATCATTCTCCATGTGCTTTAACTCTTAGTAAGGTCCCTCACTTGGGACTTGAATCAATGCCTCAACCATCTTACAAGATTATCTTCATAATCGTTTTCCAGAACCTAATGATATCCAACAAGAGTCTCAAATGTTAGAAACCCATCCTCTGGTTGATGTGGTTAACCCAGGCAATAATACCAAGATTGATTTTGTTTTCCCACCAAATAGTTTTCTTCCAATTGTGGGAACGTATAGATTTCAAATGTGTCACTTATTAAGTTGTGAGACTAAACCTAAATGCCTTAGAAAATTAGAATCGACACATTTGCTTAAGAATGACCACAATTCTCACTGTGGTCAACTTTGTAAGTCATATCTGACTGACTTAGAGGATCCGCAATTATTTAGGTTATTACTTCGTGATTCTAAGTTCGTATTTGAGTTTTTACAGACTCTAAGACCTAGTGATTCGGATCCCATCTATGAAGAAACGCAGCCAATGAAAATATTCTATTTAGACCCTTTCATAGAACCTGAACCTGAACCACAATTAGATATAAATATCTTAATCAGGAAACTAGATAAGGGCATGTTATTCTTGTTCACTTTCTTGGGTTATTGTAGTTTCCTTTGGTCAGCTCTTTTTCGTTTTGAAGACCCACAGTTATTTCGACTGTTACTTTATGGTTCGAGTTGACTAATCCTTTCCTAAGTCTGGCTGAAGACTTTAAACTTAGCACTTCTTGGGAGGTAACCCAATCTCATGCAACACGGTAATATTTCCTTAACTTTTCGCTTCAAATGGTAACAGTTTCTCCTTGTTCATGCTTTTAGTTTCATCTTTAGAACATTGAGGACAATGTTAGATTTAAGTTTGGGGGTATGGGAGAAACTTTTTAGTTGCAAATAAAAACTCCAGAGCCTAGAAATTTATGCGTATTTAGGATAGCACTAACCAATCTAAGTGGATGGAAACATTTTTTTTAGGAGTTGAGGAACCAATCTGACTAGATGGAAACATCTATAGAGTCTATTCATAAAAGCACAGAGCTCAGGTGTTAGAAATAACATGATAGTTTCGCCATATCTTGTCGAGTCCTTTTCACTTTCTATTTTTAGTTTTCTTTTGTTTCAAGTGATTTGGTGGGGCACACGATTCAAGTTGTTACCTTTGCTAGGGTGAAATAGAGTGACTGAGTTACCTTTTCCAAAAAAAAAAAAAAAAAAAAAAAAGACCGGACCAGTTAGACCAATCGGAATAAGTATTAACACTTGGATAGCAATATGCGTGTGTTCTCCCTGTTTCCGTCGCCTAAGCAAGCGTGGAATGCAGGACCCGTGGGAACTATCGTGTAATCTGCTGACAAGAAGCATGCGCTTGGATCAAAAAGATCTATTCATGCCGTTAAGTTAAAAAAAAAAAAAAAGGGTTATTGTTATGTGTAGTCAACTGCTGGTTCCCTTGTATTTGCCAGTTTGTTGATCTAGATTTAAGTTATTGACCACTGGTTCCCTTGTATATGCCAGTGTGTTAATATTAGTCAGACCGGTATCTCAGTCATTTAGGTTAGGTTCATCTTGGCAGAGGCCTTCAGACAGATATGGGAAACACCGTTCACTTTTCAACCATCTACATTTTTCTTTTTCCATCTTCTTAATCTTTTCATGTGATTAGTCTGACTCCGAGTATGATGTCCATCGTGAAACTATCTTAGTAGAGCTCTGTCACTTATATGAATTTTAGTATGCTTGAGTGCAAACTCGTGTACAGCAATTGGAATTTCGCATCAGGGTTCTTCCTCTTAAGTCAATAATTGTATGCCAACCAAGGAGGTTCTTTAGTGCTTTCCAAGGTTCTGCGTAGATAGCTAGGGTCTGGAGTATTGGTTTTTGTGGGTACACCTCTGATAAACCCACCCGAGATTAACTCGGTCACTTTTCAAGAATAAATTTTGCTCGAGGACTAGCAAATAATATGTTTGGGGGTATTTGATAGACACATTTTTGTGTCTAATTTGATCTCAATACTATATATTGTTGGCACTCGATTTTGTACTAATTTTGTTATTTTATGTATTTGTAGGTATTTTCTGGAAATAAATATTTTTGGAAAATTCGGCTCGAAAAGTTGATTTTGGCACCCGGAGGACAAGTGTTATTCGGACTCTCGCTTTTGGGTCAGGGGTAACCTAATTACTAAGGGGCACCCCCAGGTCACCCCCAAGGCAGCTGCTATTCGCACCCCAGTTCTGGTTAGGGGGAGGACACCCTTTCTTCACGATTCAAAAAATGGCGGGAAAATCTTATGCCATGCACACTTCACTGGCAGTTTAGGGTTCGATCTTGTGTGGGATTTGAGCGAGATTCAATCGCTGGAAATGATTGGGATGGACCTAAAATAGCCTAACAGGCTTGGTACAATGAATTGGATTGAAAAACTTGGGCCAGAAATCCGAGTTTGGAAGTAAACAGGGGACCGAGATATTTTTAATTACGGAAGTTGTGTGAAGATTGGGAGAAGATATTTGGGAAGATATTCTCTCATGATATTATACGAACAATTTAAGACAATCCAGAGACGCGTAGAAGAGTTAAACAGGGAAGAAAATCCCATATCCTGCATCAACTACAAAGAAAATATTCCCGACGTTAATGGAGATTTCGGGGAGTTATTGTGAAGATTTGAAGGCATTAAACAGTATATAAAGGCTCTTTGGGTCTACTAGAGAGGCTGTCGAGAGTTTTGGGGAGGTTTGGAGGCGAGCAGAGAGGCGCAGGAGGAGTTGCAGTGAACACGAAGAACGGACCTGCCATAGCAGTCGTTATTAAACAGTGACAGCGACAGCGGCTCGTGGGTCGTAGTGTGGGTCGTAAAACGCTACAACAACAGTTTATCTTTTTATCGTTCTTCCTTTTGTAACGGTGAACAACGCCTTTGCAACAATTATTTCTGTTGCAATTTTTCTATTCACTTGTTTTACTCCCTTTAATCAACTTTTTGAGCTTAATACATGTATTTTGAGATTATGATTAATATGAGGAGCTAAACCCCAACACTGGGGTGATGGAGAAAGCCTTATTTCACACTTGGGTAATTATATTTAATTCTTCTCATGACTTTTGCACTAATTTTAATTGAAATTATGATTTGAAAAAATTAGTTGTCATTTGATTTGATGCGGCATACTTAGCTTAGATGATTTGATGCCTCATGCTTAACATTTACATCTAATATTTGGAGAATTTATCTTGGCAAAAATAAGAGTCAATATATTTTATATATTTACTCAGCTATAATTGTTAAAAGAATCATTATTTGAACCTTAAGAAATGAATTCGGTGGAATCCTAAACCCCAGTACCTCTTGCACCATTGTTAATATCTTTGTGTATATAATTTTTATAAATCTAAAAATCCATTACCTTCACAAGTCCGAGAGTTTGAACCTTTATTACTACAACCACATGAAAAATCTTAAATCATTTTGTTTATTTATGGCAGCAGCAGCAGCAGGTAAGTTTGGGGGTATTTGATAGACACATTTTTGTGTCCAATTTGTTCTCAATACTATATATTGTTGGCACTCGATTTTGTACTAATTTTGTTATTTTATGTATTTGTTGGTATTTTTTTGGAAATAAATATTTTAAGAAAATTCGGCTCGAAAAGTTGATTTTGACACCCGGAGGACACGTGTTATTCGGACTCCCAAGTTTGGATAAGGGGTAACCTAATTACTAAGGGGCACCCCCAGGTCACCCCCAAGGCATCTGATATTCGCACCCCAGTCCAGGATAAGGGGCACCTTCTTCAACAATTTGAAAACTGAAAATTGGCGGGAAAATGTTCACAGTTCAGGAGAATTTTCGATCGAAGAAATGAAGTAGTTGTAGGTCGATTCAATGGCTGAATTTTGGAAGAAAGATGTGATTTAGCCTATGGAAGATAGTTTGGGTATCGAATTTGATCGGAATTGGCTGGAAATATCGATTTGATTCTCGAGCTCAAAACAGAGCTACACGGAGTGAACACGACCTGTACACGGTGTTTTGTGTGTTTTGGTTGTGCATGGAAGTGTTTTGGAGGAGTTGGATGACTTATGAGGCATGTATAAGGCTTACTAGAGCGTGCAGGATCGAAGTTTACGTGTGAAATTCTAAATCTGGTAAGAAAATATTCAAAAATAATGTTATTCACTGCCGAGTAAAGACGAATTATTTGGAGTTATGGCGAGGGATTTCAGCGTGTCTTTGAGTATGAATATGATCTTTGGGTCTACTAAAATGGTGGTCGAGAGTTTGGGGAGGTTTGGAGGCGAGCAGAGAGGCGCAGGAGGAGTTGCAGAGAAGTTACCTGCTGCTGCTGCTGCCATTAACACGCCTGAAGAACACGAAGAACGGACTCACAGAAGCAGTCGTTCTTCAACAGTGAAATCGACTGTCCCATGTGGGTCGTAGTTCTTCAACGATCACCTCAGCTCTGTCGTTGATTCTAGACGCCTTCTGTGGGTCGCAGAGTTCTGTTTTACATCAATTTCTTGTATTTCTCTTCATTGTAAAACACTTTTGAGCATCAATGAAATATTTTGAGAGCATTTTTACTATGATGAGTTAAACCCCAACACTGGGGCGACGGAGGGGGCCGAGCTTCATACATGGGTAATTTTGTTAATTCTTTTTAATACTTTTGCATTAAAAATTAAGTGAAATATGATTTGATTAAATTGGGTGTTATTTGATTAGATGGGTCATGCTTAGCTTAGGTGATTTGATGTTCCATGCTTAACATTTACAACCAATGTTTTGGGAATCGACTTTGGCAAAATAAGAGTCCATATATGTTTTGAGCTATTATTGTTGAGAATAAATCATTAAGCCTTATGTTATGAAGATTGGCCGAATCATTAGTCCCAGTACCTCTCTACCAATTTGTCTATATTTGTATATAATTTTTATAAATCTAAAAATCCTTCACCTTCACAAATCTTAGAGTTCGAACCTTTATTACTACAACCTCACGGAAAATATTTAATCATCCATTTGATGTGCAACATCCTTGAGTGATGGTGACTCCAGGCACATCCGTTTTACTAGAAGGGGCTTCCATTTTTTCTTCTGAGCATGAACCATCTTTAGTTGTGTCAGAAGTACTTGGCATATTAGATTGCTTTGAGCATTCTTGAATAAAGAGCTTACTCAAGTGATGTTCAATTTTCAAGGCATCTCTTTTGAGGCTAGATTCAAGAGACGTACCCGAAGAATGAACTTCAGTATTACCTTTGGGTTTGCAATCTCTTATTAAACCAAGTAGAACATTGACATGGTGCTTCAACCGACTGAATCTATCAGCTTGGACTCTAACAGGATTTAGAATCAATTCACTCTCTTTAGCTGAATCTCGTTCATTAATGGAGAGGCACTCATTTGAAGGGTAATCAGGAATACACATGTCAGTGTTATCTGTCTCGTCAGTACAGAAGGTTCATATATATTCGAGATTGTAAAACCCTTCTCTTTAATAGAGTTAGACGAGATAGAACTTTTATTTCTTGTGACGCGTTTATCAGAGATAGTACTCTTGTCCATAGAGTCAGATCGCCACAAACATAGACTTGTAAGGTCTTGAACGTGTTTGCCTACTCTGATACCAATTGAAAAAGAGGGGGTCTAACAACACCACCTAATATTTCGCTTAACAATCTGTATGGACAAACTCGAATATACTTTTAAGAGCATCAACAAGACTCAATCAATTAAAAGTATATCAACGAGTTTATATCTCTCTTCTTGATTTGATTTACTCAAGCAAGAACTGCGAGTTCTAATCAAATGCAAGGAATAACTTGGATAGTACCAAAGACCAATATCACTACACCAAATTTTTCGAATAGCAACAGCAACTGGCTGTTGCAAAGTGGGGTCGCAACAGTTCTGCTCTGTAACGAAAGTCAATGTTGCAAGTTTTCGCAACGGATATGTTGTCGTTGCAATTGTTTTGCCGCAACAGTTTGCACCTGTTGCCACATCTAAAAGTCGGAACTGTTTGGAACTGTTGCGAAATTAGGTGGACTTCTAGCAGTTGCTAATTTTTTTATGGTGAAAAAATTATTGGTTTTGACTGGTCAATACTGATTTTGACCGGTCAAAACCAGTCAAAAATAGTGGTTTGACCGGTCAAAACCAGGTCAAAATTATAGCTCCCCATTCATTTAAAGATCAAATTAATCCAACAAAATCAAGATACCTCTATTCTAGAAGCAAATTTAGCTAAACAAGGTACTTTACAAAAACTGTTGAACAAAAAAATAAAACTAGAAATGAAAAGGACTTCTTTTCTATAAGATATTTCTATGTTTTGCAAGTGCAGCAATGCAAGAAAATATGACACTTAGCCAAAAAACTGAAGAGGAAAGAGTACACAACTTTGGGAATGAACTTGTTTCGTGCCTGATAATAATGCTGAGTGCACCAAAAGGAGTGATCACAATAGTTGGCCCAAATGCATTAGTTGCAAAGTCAGCAACTTCCCAACAACCACTGCAAAAATGAAATCATCCCATTAGTACGTAGTCTTGAAATAAAACACCCTGCAACTCAAATACATTCCTAACATAATATAGATGCATTAACTTCATAAGAGATATTCCATGTTATGAATGTTAATACTTTACTCAGCGGGCATTGAGTTACATTATAGGATGGCATTATCAAAAAAGATGAACCGCTGAGAGACTCCCATAGGAAATGAACCGGCAAAAACAAATGAAATTTTATTCTAAGGACACTTCTGCTCTAAGATAACTTACGAACTTATATCAAATGCCTAGTCCTGTACATGAAACCAGAATAAAATCTGTTTCTTCCCCAGTCTGCACATATTCCGAATTTATATGAAATAAGGACTGGATACATTTTTTAAGAGCACTATTTGGGATTATTGGTAGCCAAAATTTATAAGCATAGACAAGTAATAGCACTAGCATGAAAGATTGAAAGTCCATCTCAATAACAAAATAGAATTTGAAACCAGGCGGATACCCACACATTATTTAGCTAAGCTGTCCAAAAAGGTGCTAAAGATAAGAGTTTGATTGTGAGACAGAAAATGGTTAGAAGCTTCCGTAGCATCAAGCACACCTTTAATACATTATCAGGGTGTCAATAGGCATAGAGTGTACGCAGGCACTGGACATATAGACATTCTTCTAGTTTCCAGTTATAGATCTACCGTTGGTTGTATAGTATGTTCATAATTACAGTATGTAGTGTATGGAGAGATGTACACAGTCCACAAAAAAAGTCACACAAACACGAGAGAATGGCACTTACAGGCAATGCCTTTATGTATTCGATTATCAAGTTGAAGCTTCTTAGGTCTTGCTTTCCTCCTGCAAGTCCTATAGGCCTCTGCATTCACAATAAAGCCTTCGGATCAAAAAAATGACACATTACTATAGAGTTAGTGAATCTCAAATTTTATTATAATTAGTCATAAATGTTAAGTTTCGAAAATGATGTGGCTGCTAGTCGTGTCATCATCCTTCGTAAATGAATGAAAAGATTTGGAGATGTGAATTATTGCAGATTCAAGAACACGGGCATACCTGTTTTCTTGGTTCAAAACGTATGGTTAAAGTATGTACATGGAATGGGTCCAAAGAGTGATCCTCCGGATTCACTGCTCGGAAAGATGTAAACGGTACCCTGACCTGGCTAACGCAAATAAGAGCAAAAGATCGAAAGTTATAATGGGATTGCAACTTCCGAATACATTGACTAATATGCAATTTTTTCTGAGTATTGGAAGTGTTCCTTACCCTGCAAAATCCTACTTTTGTGCTCATTCGGGCAAAGTAAATTTTGCTCTGAGATGTATCTGCTGAAGGACCAGCTTCAAGAATCAAAATAAATGATCTTCCATTTCCACAAACAGAAAGAATCAAACCATCATACCTAGATTTGCAAGAAAGGTAAGGCTTCATTAAGTGCATCAAAATATGAGAAAATTTGTTAGTAACTGTCACTATTTTTTTTTTAAGAAGTAAACTGGAGTGGAGAGGTTAAGTTTCATGGAATTTACCTGTCAAGAGTACTACCAATGGAAGTGAAAGCTTTTTTGACAGTTCCACATATCCCCCTCTTGTAAACACATACCCTGCAGAAATTATCAAATACTAGAACGGTAAGAAAACAACATCTCTTGGAAGTGATGTGAGTCAAGCCTTACTAATTCCACCATGAGGTATATCACCGTCACCACCTATCTCAATCATCATACGTCTACTGCAGTCATCTGCAAGCATACAACCAACTTCCATGCAACAAAAATTGGGTTAGTTAGCTACCGGACTTGCTAAAGGAAACTAATTACAGCATCCCAAACAATATCTCTAAGCAGTGGCGAGCCGTTAAAATTACTGCAAGTTGTAAAAATTTTAACCATTTTTTAAGTCACAATGACAAACCCCAAATCTGCTGCTTCCCCTCTTCAGATTGTATCCATACTTTCTTTCTTCTTGATAACCATTTTTCCACACCCAATTCTGTCCACAAAATTCGAAACTTCAAATTGGGAACAATGATTTCATAAAGGCTCCACTCTCAATAGCACATATCAATTAGGTCTAATGGGATTTATAGAGAATGCTCCAACTCCTAGAGACAAACAACCTGAACTTAAAACAAAAAAAAGCAAAAACCAGAGGAGAATCAAAGTAAAAAACATTTTGATTTTGTTAAAGAAAGAAGAAGATTAATTTAAAGAACTACCATTTGTATACCTCATCATAACATCTTCCATAAATCTTACCAAAAGCATCAATTTCATAAAATAATAATAAAAAAAAAACTGAACTAATTCTTAGAAACAAAAACTCAGCCCTAAAGCATGATAATAAACAATCTCCAGAACAAAAATATTCGAAAATTGAGACTTTATTGTTTCTTACCAAGTTTGGTTTGATGAAGATGACTCCTCGAGAGATTGAAAACCTAACAAAGATGCAAAAAAGAACCATACCTAAATCAAATCAATCAGCGATATCAATCTAGGGCTTGTAAGAAATATTTGGGTTTTAAGAAAACCCTAACCTTACAATATCGAATTTTTCCTCAGCTGCAGTTTTCTTTGTGATTCAACATCCCTGTTAGGGTTTTTATTGATAAACATCAGATCTACAGATTCAACAATCTTTTCCTATAGAGAGAGTTAAAGAGAAGAGATTAAGTGGTGGTGCTGGTGAGTGAAGGCAGCCGCAGAGCTAGGGTTTTGCTGGAGAAAGAAAGAAGAAGAAAGCAAAGTGAAATGAGAGAGGTTTCTTTCGACAAGTAATAGTTAGCGATTCAGTTTTGATCTGAATGGGCCGAATAGTCAACTAGACCGACTCAGCTAAAGTGTAGGCAGACACTATTTTTTCGCACGCGTACGACTCGATTTAGTTGCGAATCGCAACTGAACGAACCAATTGCGAATTTCGTAACTGAAGCTAGGTGTTGCGAAGTTTTGCAACTGAAATTAGCAACTAAAAATTCGCAACAGTTCACAAGCTGTTGCGAATCTGAGTTGCTAATCCCTGAATTTGGTGTAGTGTATCCAAGGATCAATCAACATCAATCAACAACCAAAGGTCAGATTTCCAATTGATTGATTCAAACGCACAACCTGTATTATTTCAATTATATAAACAAATATAATGCATAAATAGAAATAACACAAACACCAGAAATTTTGTTAACGAGGAAACCGCAAATGCAGAAAAACCCCGGGACCTAGTCCAGATTGAACACACACTGTATTAAGCCGCTACAGACACTAGCCTAATCCAAGCTAACTTCGGACTAGACTGTAGTTGAACCCCAATCAGTCTCCCACTGATCCAAGGTACAGTTGTACTCCCTACGCCTCTGATCCCAGCAGGATACTGCGCACTTTATTTCCTTAGCTGATCTCACCCATAACTAAGAGTTGCTACGACCCAAAGTCGGAGACTTGACAATTAACAAATCTGTCTCACACAGACAAGTCTATCAAAGGATCAATCTGTCTCCCACAGATAAACCCTAAAAGGTTTTGTTCCGTCTTTTGATAATAATCAAGGTGAACGGGAACCAATTTATAATCCGGTCTTATATTCCCGAAAAACATCCTAAAGTTATCAATCACCTCACAACAATCTTAATCGTATGGTAGCGAAATAATATGTTGCAGAATTACAAACAATGAGACGAAGATGTTTGTGATTACTTTTTATATCTTGCCTATCGGAAATATCAATCTCAAGCCAATCAATCTGATTGTACTCGTACGATAGAAGATGCAAGATCAGATCACACAACTACGATAAAAGTAGTATCGGTCTGGCTTCACAATTCCAATTAAGTCTTTAAGTCGTTAACCTGGTTTTAGAAGAAGAAAACCAAAGGTTAAAGGAGAACCGACTCTAGTACGCAAACTACTATCGCACGTGAGGTGTGGGGATTAGTTTTGCACAGATACTAGAGTTCTCCTTATATAGTCTTTCAAATCAGGGTTTTCAATTAAGTTACCTTGGTAACAAAGCAATCAATATCCACCGTTAGATGAAAACCTGATTTAGATTCAAGCTAATATTTCTCAACCGTTAGATCGAAAAATTATCTTGTTACACACACTTGATAATGCACGCTTCTAAGTTTGTTAACCGTACCCAAACGTATGCACTTATTGGTTCAACAATAGTTAACCAAAAGGTTAGCCATATGAGCATTTCATATCAACCACGTTCTTCTTCACCATAACTAGTTCAAATGACTTCAAATGAACTAGTTAGAGAGTTGTTCAATTTCAAGGAAATATCATGTACTACACAAGACACAATTGAAGCAAAGATGATTTGATTCACTCGAATCGGTTCATGAACTTTTATAGCCACGGTTTGCAAACTGCATTCCTTAGTCTTTTTAAGTTTAAGTTCAGAAACATTTTCAGATATATAACCTTCTCAAGTTCGCAGACTAGGTTCGCGGACTTAAGTTACCGGGCAGAGTTTACAAACTCCAGCAGAAATTCTGGGGTATGAGAACTTTGTCGTTTCGCGGACTAAAATATTCTTAGAGGATGTTATATAGTTGTTACACCATTTATCGTCAAAGCAATTTTCAAGATGATTGAAACATATCATGAATTTCGTCACATGGTAAAGATAAACTTGGTTAAAGCGAAAAGCTTACCAACTCATATTTCGAGATATAGATAGGCGAGGTATACTCGGCTCGAAATACCAAATGTGTATAATCAAAGTCTATATATATAGCATAAGACTTCATGTCTCAAAGAGTAGGAGATAGATTAGATAGACTTTTGAGTGATAGATAAGTTCAAGTCTTCACATACCTTTTTGTCTAGAAGTTCCACCGGTTCCTTGAGTAGTTCTTCTACTTGTATGATGAATCACCATGAAGTCCTTGAGCTCAACTACACTTTCTATCCTAGTTCGAGACTTAGCTATAATAGACTAGAAATCAAGACTTTTAGTTTTGATCACTAACATTGACAAACATGCTTGAGATAGCAACGCATGCAAGTTCGACCGAGCAATGCTCTAACAATATCGATTATCCAAATGTTACTATTATTATTTCCAATGTATCTGTTTCTTTATTTCATTATGTGACTTGATATACGTAAGTAAACGCTAACAATTTTTCATAGTTGTTTGGTATTAATATTTTATTATTATTCTTATTTCTTACACTGATAAAGTTAATCATATTTAATCATAATGCCAAGTTTAATTTTATTATTAATACTAGATTTGTTTTGATCTAACTTTATTTCCTTAAATTTATATTATTGCTAAGTAATCATTAAGTTGTATTATTAATAAAAATTACATTTTTCTATTACTATCCTATAATTATTATCCAAATGATATTTACAATAACCCCAAATTTAAAATACTTAGTATTATTATTTGCTTATCTTAACAAAAATTATTGTCTTACCTATATTATCATTTTCATTATTCTTTTATCAAATTTACCTATTTGATTATTAGTGTAATTAAAAATATGACCAGAATAACTACTTAATAGTGATATTTAGTTTAATTGAAAAACTTAACCTTAGATAAGTGTAAATAATTTTTCATAGCTATTTAATCATTATTATTTTATCGTCAAATATCCTTATTGAAATTTTAGTTAAGTTAGATTTTTATATGATATAAATGCTAACATTATTTTATTAAAATTATTATTACTATTATTTTTTTCTATAATTACTATAATAATATTTTTATTATTATCATTGATGATTAAACTATTATTCTAACTACTCTTACAAATATTATTAAGTCCCAACGATATTATTAATGTTTATGCGATTATAAATTGTTAACCCTACATAAATCAAGATACTCAATAAATTCCTATGTGACTTTCAAGATTTATCAATAATACTGGTTTCACTATTTTTTGAACCGTCTACGTATTCATACTTTTGAGATTAATTATGATCAAATCCTTATTAGCTAAAGTTATTGGTGTACCCTACAATTTTTACTTCGTTACATACACAAACAACCAAACAAACAAATCAACCAATCAAATAAATCTTTTAATTATTGATAACTTTTAGTGATTAAGATTTATCTCACAAACCAACACTAAACCAAAATGCCCAATTTACCATGTTTATTTTCGTTGCTATGAATTTAAGCAATGCTTATGTATGTTGCTTAGACGGCGTGACAAATTATACGCAACTTAGGAAAGCGTTGCTTAAATTTATTTTTAATGCTAGTTAAAGCAACGTTGCTTAAATTTAGTTAAAGCAACGTATGCGCAACGTCTGACAAATTATACGCAACGTATGAAAACGTTGCTTCATCCGTTGCTTTAGTTAGACTTAATGCAACGTATAAAATAATTTAAGCAATATATATATATATATATATATATATTACCAGAATTAAAAAAAAAATTACATATTATGAAATTCCAGTATTACAAATAATCTTAAACCCTGAGCTGATAAGAAAATCATTCATTCTTACAACATTATTCATCCTTGCAACATTTTACAAAATTATGAACTTAGTTTGAATTTACACAATGAAATTATATTCTGAACAAGGTATTACAGCAGTGATTCATTAATAGCAAACCTCATTCTTTTTCTGCACTTGACACAATGGACATGAAGGATGTAATGAACGATTTATCCTTAAACATTACTAGATTCATAAGCTACATATTCGAAGCCTTCTCAACCAGAATTTTTGTTCTGTTTATGCAAAATAAATTCACTAGTATGGTAAGAGGATAACTAGCATATAATCATTGATCCAGCAAATAGAAGAACATTACAAAAAGTATTGAAGCAACTGGCGGTACATGTGGTATTAGGTGAACACACCAATTCACCACAAGGGGAATTCTCACATAACGTCAGGAAAAAAGAAGCACAATCATAAGAGTTTAGATGGATTTTCAGTTCTGAGACACCCACCTAGGAATTGTTAATATAAAGGAGAAGTACCTTTTCAGTCAAATCCAGGCCATTTTGTTTGTCAATGAACTCAATGTTGCTCCAGTTAATTTTTTTCCTCGCTGTACTCTTCCTGCTCCATCTTAAACATGTGCTGAAATTAATTTAGGAAAAGAGAATGAGAAGAAATTATGCAATTAAATTTTAAGTTTTTTCATAAGAGCAGTAGAACAAGCGAGAATACGTTCTTCGCTGATGTATCACGCGCAGTTGGCCACATCATCATTGCAGTCAAGAACTTTGACAATCTTATGGTGTAGTGAACCCCTGTATGACATAAAAGTATACTTCATATTACATGTTTTATCTCATGTTTTTGCTCTTTCCTTGCACATTCCATCAAGAATCTCTCACTCTCTGTGGAAATGAGAGGACCAAAGCCCACGATGCCTGCTTCGTCAAGACTACCATAATATAAATCGGTACCATTGTCTTCTCCATCAAGACTTCCATCAAATAAATTGGTATCCTTGTCAGCCTGGTCGTCATGATCGTCCGACATTGTTGCACTAGTTCCTTCACCTGGTTCCTTCAACTAGAGAGACACCTGTTTATGTATAAAATTTTGTTAGAAAAAACACTAGATAAACACGAGAAGGTTCTTAAATCCTAGAACATACCATCATCCAAAATGGAGAACCCAGACCCTAAAGAAACCCCAAAAAAAGAACCATGAAACAAGGGTTACAGCCACTAACGGATAAAATTACAACCATATCTTCAAAACCACAGATACCAACCAAATGCTCTCTCACAACCTATTACTAGGTTATAGAATACCTTTGTCGCAGTCTTTTTTCTAGAGCTTCTTGTTTTTCAAGGGACGTCTTGGGATTTTTCTTAGAACCTTGGCATCCTACACGACATACTGTTTCTTCAACTCGTGCATAGCCTTCTCAGCAAAGGTATCAACTTGGTTCTCTAGAGTTTGTGTCAACTTTGACATCAGTTGTGATATTCTTGTTTCTCAGCTGAGTGTTTACATCAGCTATAAATAACTCACCTTTATTGATTCCAGTATAAGTGATTGCCTGCAACATGAAACGAAAGAAGTGAACAGAAAATAAACAAAAATATGCTAGATAGTTAATTAAAAGAAGATTGCAATCAAAATCACCAACACTTGCTACCACCAACAAATATAAGCAGCAACATCACTTGGGATTCCTGAGAACAATAATAACAGAGTCTCCTAGAAGGAACATCTTGCCGATGAACCTATCCTTGTTCACATGAAGCGCTTTCTTCTTGCCTTTCCCATGTTTTAGGTACCTAAATGCAAAACGAAAGCATTTAGTAGAGGTATAAGCAATATGGAAATATGTAGGAAAATTTCTCAAAGACAATACAGACCTCTGTCCACATCTAACGAACATTTTCAAGAACCATGTTGCAATGACGGTCAAATGCTCTCACACGGCCGAGAAGCTTTGGTTGTTGCCGCAATTTATAAGCACCCAAGGAACGGCATCATCAGAAAGATGTGAGAACATGGAATATATAAAATAAATAAAAGCAATGTTTACAAAACTAGACACACCCCTTGAACTTGGTTAGCTATCAATGAACAAAACATAAATCGGTAAGTATGAGGTTGACATTAGATTGGCCAGTAAGCAGCAATCGGTCAAAGCATGAGAGTAAGAGGTATGTTAAAATTTTAGTATTTGATGAAGTGGGGATATACTAATAAATATAGGAAGGTGAAGTGCTCAGGGATATGAAAGGAATAATCGTGCATATATACATGGACAAACTCGTTATGAAAGTTCCACAATAATTTTTTGTTCAACCAAATTTGCCTAAACAATTCTTACCTGAGTGTTAAGCCGATTAATGTTTTGCATTAAGGAACATTTTTATGCATTTTGCAGCAGAACATGTCATGGTGTTTAGATATCCAAGCTTGGTGTGATAATCTGCAAGGCCCCGTTTTCATCTGAGCTTTCTTGAGCCACCGAGTGATACCAAAAGAGATCATTGAACTCAACATGTCGAAGCCGTGGAAGAGTCAGAAACAGAGCATTATCAACAGATTAAACTTCCAACAGAGCATTTGATTCTTAATCACAAAAAAGCACACTCACAAACATAGCCATGAAAGAAGTTAAAAATCTTTTAAGAACATGACAACAACTAAATACTGTAAACTTGACATAATTTGAGATATAGAGTTTAAGATGGAATCTTTTGTGCCCAAATTAGAATGCTGGTCCTAATTTTATACCTGTCGTGCCGTTATTTTACAACAAACAACTTCCATTTCTCTGGAAAATCAATGTTAGAACCATCTGCCTCACACAAAACTACTTTTCGACCACCTGCTTCAGCTAGCTCTCCATGACACTAAATACGCCAGACCTAATAAAACAACTGATTTCAATTTTTTAGGGAAAGCTCTGATGTGAAATTCAACTCAAGTGGTTGTCTTCCAAAATCTGTGGCCTTTAAAAATTATGCAGGGTGATTGGGAGGAAGATAAAGTAACATCCATACTTAATTTCTCTTTCTCAGCAACATACTCAAACCGAATATACTTAAGCAAATCAAATAAACCAATTTTACGCTGTAAAAAAACATCCAACAACCAACACCCAGTTCTAAAATAAATCAAAACTAACTAAAATAGAGGTCTAAATATCCAAAATTTACACCACAAAACTGAAATAAAAAGAAATCCATGCTTTAAAACTCTATCAAATAGTAAACGGAAAGAAAAATTGCAAAATATTCACATAATACTACCTAAGAAAAGATTTTATTCACAAAATCAAGCAATAATAACAAAAACAGGTTAAAGATTAGGGTTTATACCCAGTGAAATCTTCTTTGTACTCTCAATTCTGTCGAGAATTAGACGAAGGTTTACGTTGATTTTAGGAGAAAAATTAACTAAATCTGGGTTACAAAATTAGGGGATATAAAATTCTGATTCTGATATGGGGTTTGATTCAAAGATGTGGTTAGGATTAGGTTTTGAAACCATGCTTGACTCGCGACGAGAGTTCTATGGATATGCAGGATATCAATGTCAGAACAGAAAAACGAATGACCAGAAGTGGAGACGAGGGTTTGTTTTTGGTTAAATCCAGGGTTATAAAAGAGGGGTTTTCTTTTAGATCTGATAAATGGGTTTTGATTTTGATATGGGGTTATGATTATCTTTGATTTCTGAGAGCTGATCTTGGATCTATGAGATTTTCAGAAGGGAGGAAACAGAAAAAGAGTTCTGCAAAAAATCTGAAGAAAAAAAAAACAGATAAACATATAAAAATCCTTGAAAGTAACACTATTTAGAATAACTGTAGGATCACAAACTATATCAACGGTGTACAAGTTTGGCTAAATTATTATGATGTAATTTATAAATGACGTAACGGATATTTTATTCTACAACGTATATTTCTGTTGCTTCATCTGCAACTTCTATATCCGTTGCACATAAAATTTTCTGACGTTGCAAAAACCAGGTTTTGGTGTAGTGCAACCCAGTCCTAAGCTAATCTATTTTCACTAACTGGCACTGGCTATTTCTATCTTTTCCCATATAAGATCTAATAGTGAGCTCTGATACCAATAATGTAGCGCCTCCTAAGCTAGCAGCTGACTAATCCAAGAGATTAACTAAATAAAGAGGCACTAAGAATCTAAAACATGTACTTAAGAATTCAATTAAGAAATGCGATGCAAAACTTAACCCAGAACTAGCCCCGCTCAGAAATATATATATATATCACAAGAACTCCTCTCAAATGATACATATACAACAGTCATTTGGTTTACATATACAATATGCAACATAATAAACATATCAGAATATAACCAACTAACGAAGTCAACTTCTCGGAGCTTTGGCTTCGCAACTCTGATTTGTCTCTGAAACTGAAAGTTGGAATGGGCGAGCACATCATCCCTAAAAGGGGTTCCCAGTACGAATAACATTTAACTTTCAAGTAATCATGGCAAGATTTGGAAAACAATAATGTTTTCCTAAACATTAAAAAGTGACCAAGTCACTGAAATAAACAAACATGTATATGGATAAACTCCTTCTTCAAACAATGTATAATATCCGTGCTAACGACACTCAATATCTATTGATATCACCAAGACCATGATGACCCACTCTAAGCATAAAAACAGAATTCATGTGGATATAATTGTGAAGGAGCGTATCTTATATACCACAAGTGGAAATTCTCATTTCCCATAACAATTCATAATGACTAACAAAACATTACAAGTCCTTTCCAAATCGTGGAAAGATTCACAGAATCAACAGAATTATCATAATACAATTTAAACGAAGCATGGAATGCACGGACAGACAATGCATGAGTTTGTTAAGCATAAACTTTTTCCATAATGATTAAAAAAGAGTCAAATGTATTCCCACCTCTTTTGATGAAAAGCCACGCCTACCTTGAGATCCATGATCCACTAGTTCATCCTTGAATGGATCGTTGTTAATAAGACTAACTGTTAATCACATAAGAACTCTAAGAATCTAGCTAAAAGGTTCACACAAGGCTCATAACATAATTCATACAAATTCCAGTTATAAGCAAAGTGAACTATCTAATGGTTCTAAGCCCATTATAGTATCTCAATCTCTACATTTAATATAACTAAGAGTTTACTATTCCAATTAGGTTGGTTCTAGAGTCCATAGCTAAGTCTTATGACTATATACAACCTTGTAGAATTATCCAAAGGTCAATTCAGACTATAAGAGGTCCAAACATAAAAGTAGTATAACTAACCCTAAGCCCAAGTCCACCAAAGTCAACTAACAGTCACTAACGGTCGAACTAACAGTCAACGTCCATGGTCAGGTCAAAGTCCAGGGTCAGATAGTCAAAGTATAAATCGGCCAACTGTCTAACTCGGTCAAGGTAAATTCAGGTAAACAGTTTAACTCAGTTAACTAGCTGAGTCAGGCGAGTCAAAAATGAGTCTACATAAACAACTCAGTCAGACATAACATTCAGATAAGTCAGCTAAACTGACTAGGATGACTAATAAGCCCAAACCCCTAGTTGTACACAAATTTTCACTCTTCTTTATAACTAGACTGATACTAACACACCTATTAACATAACTTCACAAGCCAATGTACAATTCAGTTATTCTTAAATAAACTTCAAACTTCAATTACAATTACAAACTAGGTTTGCCTGATCTGGAATTGCAGGCTTTCACAACCACTGCCGTTGCAACATTGCAACTACTCTTTTTCCATCTCACTTCCCTATAACATTTCATACATCCCTTAATTCATATAAACTTCATAATTTTCTTACAAATACAAACTTAGATTACCTGCAGCAGCAAGCCTTTATTGAAGCTACCACAAAGTGTAACCATACAATCACCACTCTATCTTTTGTCCATCTTGCCAACTCGAACAACATATACTACCCCCAGCTTTACAATATATCTTACCTCCATTGCATTACAAAATTCATACAATCACTCTCAAGTAACTCTGTATCACAACTCAACATACTACCACTAGGATTCTAATTTCATTTTCATTTCACCTGCACACATGAACTCCAATTCCAACCACCCCTGCAACTATGAACACCAATACTGACAGATCCATATCCATCTCCTGTCATAACTCTTAACACAATATCCTGGCCATCATTTAGAATTTCACCTGCAACACTCTAATACAACCCCCTAATTCATTCATTCATTTAAACCCAAACACAATAAACCCACATCAACACCAAACACCACCAGTTATCAATTCACTCATTCTAATACATCTCAGGCCTCCTCCATGTACTGCGATCACTAATTCAATCACAACATAACCTTACATACAACACCACCACCTTCAGGTTTTACTTCCAAAACCTCCATAACATTTCTACTCAGATAACACAAAAATACACTAAATCCCAGTTACATCTTGGACCAAATAAACCTCATTTAAAGTTCATAGAAAGACTTATAACTCAATACTGGAATTAAACTGATTTTACTAAAAAAAACATTTACCTCAAAACAGTGCTGCTCATGCAATTGGATTCAGTTTCTTATTCATTTGACTTGATCCACCAATTCTTCTTTACTTTGATTCAACTCAGCATCATAACAACTTCAGAAGACTTAGTTAAACAAGCCCATCTTACAATTCTATCTAAATTGTCTCAATATTTACCCAATTCGAACTCCAATACAACATGCAGAAACCCTAATTATTAAATTTGTGTTGTTCTTCAACCTTCCTTTCTAACTCAGATCAAACCCACCTCCAATTAATCTTCCAAAGCTTCAATTCATCTTCTACATCCTCTCTGAATTCCTTACAAAACCTATTCACTGTTTCTTCAGCAAAACAACTTCCTATCACCCAATTAAACATAAACCTATATGAATTCATGCTCCTAGAACAACAATTTCATCTCTTAATCTTCATGCAAACCCTAATTTCGTTCTTATCATATTATCCCGAAAACTAAATCAATCTTAAATTGATCTTCTTCATAGATTACAACCACTCCATCTTCATCGTCGAGCTTCAACATATAATTTTACTTCAATGATTCTAACACACAAATCTCAGCGACTCTGCAGATATCGAACAGAGGAAGAGAGGAGAAGAACAAAGAAGAAGAACGAAGAATAAAAAAGAAGAAGGAAAGATATGTGGGTTTATCTGCTCGGTCTGGTGAGATAAGACCAACGACAAATGATAAAGGTACTCTACAAAATGATATGGAGATCCCATGTAGGCTAAGATACAAAATGACTATTCTGCCCTTCTCATAATTCTGATGATATCTTTATCGTACGGTATCCGATTGACACGTTCGAGCAGTCCATTCCGCCTAACTTTTCGAGATCTATCGAACGCTACTAGTTTCGTGTCTAAATCATTGTTAGATTAATTCCTATTAATTAACGTTCATGTTAAACTAATCGAGCTATTATCGGCTAATTCGTCACTTGACTAAGCTTGAGGGTCTTTACATCTGCGAATTTCAAGGCTTCACTGTCAGATATTATCCTCTTGAAATCAAAACTCCAGCTTCCATATTCTGTAATCATGTCTGCAATTTTAACATTTTTATCCCTGCAATTTCTATAAAGGTTTGGAAATATCGCAGCCAGTGAAGTAATATCAACCCAGGTGTCATTCCGGAATGAGATTTGCTTTCCAGAGTGAGTTATCAATTTAGTTTTTGTTGAAATTAACTAATTTTTTTCCGTAATGGCTCTCCAACAGGACACACCATAAGGAGATTTAACTTTATCCGGAATCCACACAGAGAAATCACTGCCATATTTTTCTATGACAGTTTTATACCATAACCTATTTTTTTCAACTCTAAGCCTCCAACACCATTTAGCTAACATTGCTATATTCATGATTTTAAGATTGCAAACCCCCATACCACCTCTGGCTATAGGTACTAAGACCAAATCCCATTGAACTAAATGAGAAATCTTTGAACCAGAATCATGTTCCCACAAGAAGTTTTTCATCTTTGTTTAGGATTTTAACAACTGAAGCAGGCGCCTTGAACTGAGGAAAGTAGTAAATAAGAAGAGAAGAAGCATTTGAAAAGAGTGAGCTTACCTCCCCTTGAAAGATTACATCTTCTCCATTGAGAAAGTCTGGCATCAAATTTCTCAATAATCGGATCCCATAAGTGATTTGAATTTTATTTTGCACCCAGTGGCATGCCAAGGTACAAGAAAGGCAAAGAGTCTGTAGCACATCCAAATTCAGCAGCCCATGTATTAAGTTCAGGTACATCCCCAATAGCAATTAATCAGTCTTTTCTTTGAGTTGTTCACTTTGAGACCAGCAATATATTCAAAACAATGTAAGGCTGAGAAAAGATTATGTAGTTCCTCCTTGTTATGATCAATGACATAAATAGTGTCATCTGCATAGTGTTAGTGATTTACCACCAAACTAGATAGTGCGACTAAGAATCCACTAAATAAATTGAGACTTGCAGTTTTATCCAAATACCTTGAGAAACCTTCCATATCTATGTTAAACAGGAGAGGGGAGACAGGGCATCCTTTTCTAACTTCTCTTGTACTTTTGAAGTAACCAAAAGCACTCCCATTTATAAGAACCAAGAAGGTGGATGTCGAATAACAAAAATTGAGCCATTTGTACCATTTACTACCAAAACCCATCTTGATTATGACAAATTCCAGGTACTTCCAATTAACTCTATCGAAAGCCTTCTCAAAATCAATTTTACAGACAATACCAGCCTTGTTTGACCTAAATCTAGAGTCCACCGTCTCGTTGGAAATCAAAATATCATCAATGATTTGTATCCCTTCGATGTAAGCACATTGAAATGGGGAAATCAATTTATCCATAACAAGCTTCAATCTAGAAGCAAGCACTTTAGACATGATTTTGTAGACACTAGTTAACAGACAAATAAGCCTACAATCTTTTATCGTTTCACTATGAACTCTTTTAGGAACTATAGTAATAAAAGTAGAGTTGTGTTTAGGATCAATATTACCAGTTGAGTAAAATTCAGCAATTATGTCGATGGTGTCTGTTTTGATAAAACTCCAACACTTAAGGAACAATATTATTGGGAAGCCATCTGGACCAGGTGCCTTATTATGTCCAAGGTCTTTGATGGCATTTACAACTTCTTGTTCAGTGAAGTTTTCTTATAAAATATCAAACTCAACTTGATTGATCTTCTCGAACTCAATATCCTCCAATTCAGGCCTAATGATATCATCTTCTGTGAACAAGTTTGCAAAGTAACCCACAATATGATCTTTAACTTGTCCCTGTCAGAAGTTAACTCCCCATTGATATAAAGTTATCGGATTCTGTTAGCCCTTATCCTTGTAGAAGCATGACTAATAAAGAAAGTCGTGTTCTTATTTCCTTCTTGCAACCATGGTGTGCTGGACTTGATCTTCCATGATATTTCATCAACTTCAGTAACTGCTTCAAATTTTTTCTTAAGTTTAATCTTCTCTCCAACAACATCCTCAGAAAGTATATTGTCTTTTGCAAATTCATCAATATCTTGAATCTCCTCCAGTATCAAATTCAACTTAGAGTTGGTGAAGCCAAATATTTCCTTGTTCCAAACCTTCAGATATTGATGAATTTAAGGAAACCATTCTCCAAGAACCACATGACTTCAGACCTAAAAGGACTAGAACCCCAAGAAGGATCAGAGATATCGAAGAGAACAAGAATATGATCAGAAGTTGGTCTAGCTTTAGCTAATTGAGAGGAAAAAGAAAAATGGTCTTCAAAAGTTGGGGAAAGAAGAAATCTGTCTATTCTAAACATAATATATAGGATTGGATTGTCCATTGGACCAAGTGTACCTTGTTCCTTTCATAGGTAAATCACTAGTACAAACCTTCACATAGGCCACGTTTTTTGGTTTACAACCTAGCCACGTTTTGGGTTATTTGCGTGGCTACTGGTCATCAACATAATTATAGCCGCGTTTTGCGTTACCTTGTAGCCATAATGCACCATTTCGTCATGGGTTTAATCATAAACCCATCAACTGTATCCATAGGGAATTATTCGGCCATAGTTTTCAGTCCAATCCCATCACATGTAGCCATAGATGAGAATATGGCCACAATGGGAATATAGCCATATATGTGTCAAATGTGTAGGATGGCAATAGACACAATTATCGACCCTTGACGAAAAGATATTTATTTAGTCACTTTTTATTTATGTGTCCATAGTACATGTTTTTTTTTTTAAATTTACATGTTAGACACGGACACATTTTTAAAAACACATGACAAAGGATTAACATATTGTTCCTTTGACATCTGACTTAGGTTGCAACTCTGGTTTTAACCCCAAACGCACCAAATCCAATATGGCCTTTAATCCATCTTTTGTATTCCCATTGTGCAACAACGTTCCAACAAGACTTTGGCCCACATTCTTTTCAACGTGCATGAAGTCAATACAATTTTGGACATCATTATAACGCCAATATCTAAGTAGTCGATGTCATATATTGTACCTACTCCAGTAAGTGGTTTCCCTACCTTCCTCTTCCTCAAGTGAATAGTCGACTTCCTTTGATATTTTTATGATGCGCTTCATCTTTCCACCTTTTCCAGGTGTAGCCTGCACGTCTTCCAATCGAGTATTCTTCCCCTTATTTCCCCATGGATTCTTTTCCAGGGTTTGTTTGAGGTTTTGGAAAATATTCCATGATATCTTACCTATGAATGATTAGATACATCGTTCTAACGAAGTTTCCGAGTTATAGTAATCAACTCCCGGCCAGGTTTCGAGCTCGGAGCCACTTTCTCGAAGTCGACAGAAAAGGGTTTGTTCGAGGTTTCAGAGAATATTTCATGAAATCTTACCTATGAATGGTTAGATTCATCGTTCTAACGAAGTTTTCGTGTTATAGTAGTCAACTTCCAGCCAGGTTTCGAGATCGAAGCCACTTTCTTTCCTGAAGTTGCCTGAAAATGGTTTGTTTAAGGTTTCGGAGAATATTCCGATAGAATCGATACTGATATTCTTGGTTTATAATTTGTATGCCGTTATACCACATTTGAAGTTCGAACCGACACTAAGCTTAAAATTTATCGATTTTGATTATGTATCCTGTTAAGTTCGAAGTCTGACCCCTCCAGGAGCTTATTGGTTCATTGTTTGTATGCCATTATAGCACATTTAAAGTTCGAATCGACACTGAGCTTCATAGTTATCGATTTCAATGATGTATCCTTCTAAGTTTGAAGTCTGAACCCGCTCGGAGCTTCTTCGTTCATAGTTTGTATGTCGTTATACCACATTTAAAGTTCAAAATCAGCACTGAGCTTCACATGTATCGATTTCGACGATGTATCCTGCTAAGTTTGAAGTCCGAACCCTCCCAAAGCTTCTTGGTTCATAGTTTGTATGTTGTCATACCACATTTGAAGTTCGAATCAACACCTAAGCTTCATATTTATCGATTTCGATGATGTATCATGCTAAGTTTGACGTCAGAACCCTCCCGGAGCTTCGTGGTTCATAGTTTTTATGCTTTTTGAGTCTACCAATGTGAACTAAAGCAACTTCATGACCTGCATGACTAGTCGAAATTACTTCATAACCTATGCATCTAGTCGAAATTCAAAACGGAAGCATAAAGAGAAAGCACAAAAACACAAAGAGAAAGCACAGAGAAAACACATTTTTCTTGATCCGTATTATGGTTTTAAATCAAATCTTTACCGTCCAAGTATTTCCACAATCCGTATGACCATACCTAATCACAATCTTTAACGTTCAAAGACTTTTATATAAATATTTTTTCTCTTTCTCACTTCACTTCCCTTTCCTCGTCTTCTCATTTGATCTAGTAATCTTCCGCCTCCATCCGGAAAAAAAACTAACCTAACCACCACCATTGAGTACCTTCTCAATCTCACTCTCTCAGTGAAAAACTTATTGATGTCGCAGATCAATAGAACTCTCTGTACAAAAACTTTAAATGATGTTTTTGGATCTCAAAGCATCTGTTGATTTTGTAGATATAGGGTTTCAGATTCCTTATTTTCCTCATCAAATCTCTTCAGGTCAATCTTCATCACCACGAACCGGAGAAATAAAGATGAACCCAGCCCTCAAAAGTTCATCTGAAACCTAAACACCACTACCACATCATCTCAACCTTCATCCCCTCGAGAAACCACAAGCTTCTTCTTCTTCTCCCTTCATCTTCTTCTTCTTCACAGTCAGAAGTTGTGATTCACCAGCAACACTACAAGAAAAGGGGTCTATTGCAACACCTCACTTATGTGGCAAGAACCCATGTTTCATGTAGCAAAAACCTATTGCCACATAAAAAAAAAATTGCCACGCCTGTGGAAACAGCCTGGGTGGCAAGAAATTATTGCCACACCTTAAATACACTGTAGCAATAACTGGTTTTTTTGTCACACCAAATAGTGAGGCAATAACATGCGGCAAAAAAGTAATTTTTATTTAATTATTATTGTTTTTACTATTTATTTAATTTGAAAAATCTTTTGCCACACCAAACTGGTGCGGCAATAACGTGAGGAAAAAAAGAAATTATTTTTAAATTTTTTAATTATATTTTTTTAAAACATTTTCGCCACACCACATGAGTGCAGCAAAAAGACACTTGCCTGCCGCAAAAACGTGTTTAGGGATTACTGTAATCATGTACAATTTGTACACAGTAAACAAATTTCTATGAAAGTATTTTTAACTAAAAATTGAAACAAAGAAATCAAAATATATAATTAAGAAAAAAATGTATGTTACAAAGTAGGGTGGTAAATCAAACTTAACCATAAGAAAAAAAAACCAGATTAATTTACACAATTTTTGACCTTTAACATTAATTAGAAGTAAAGAAACTTTATACTTAAAACTAGACATAATCCATGCTAAATCCATCCCAGCTGTCTATTCCACTGCCCCGTTCCTTCTAAGCAAAAAAATAAACACCACCAAGGAAAAAGAAATCAAGAGATGGCAGAATATCATCAAGTCTAATGGAAGCTTGAGTTGTACGAGAAATATCATACAAACATGCAGATAAGCATCATACTAACATACCGATAATTTTAACGTGTTAGTTAAGAGATTGTTCGAATACTATGAATTCAAGATCAAGAAAGAGATACGATCAGTTTGCGATCTCTACAGCTGCTCCTCAGGTCTAACGAGTTATTCCTCCTATCTGTAAGGCTGCTCCAAAGGTCTGTAAGGTTGCTGCTAAGGTGCAATAGTTACTGCCCATGTATGCAAGGTTGTTTCCCATTTCGTTCCCTCATCCGCCTAACATAACCTTCCTCTTGCTCTTTCGTTTGTCTTTTAAAATTTTCGTTTCTATCAGAACTGGAGCATGTAGATACTACATTTACAAATATTTCATCACTGATAGGTTGTAGGTTACCATCCTCACCCAACCCAGATGGTTCCCTCATTTGGACCTCCATGTATCATAAAACTTTTAGGTTAAAGGATCTGATCTCCTAAGAGTAAAATGTTCATAAACTTTTCTACTGTATTTAATCACATGGGCTTTAACAAACACATCACTGTCAGTTGGATGATCAAGAAGTGATATTTAGCAGGGACGGAGCCAAGACATTTACTTTATGGGGTCAAATGCATTTCCTTTCCAACATTTATTATTTATTTTTCTGATCCATAATTATATTACAACTTAAAGTAATAAGAAATCTTATTATCTAGTATAAATTCTTACCGTTTTCGTGATCAACAAAGCATCCTTTAAAGGCCATGACAACAATCTTAGCGAATGATTTGTGGTTACTGATGCCAATAGCTCAATCATCTATTTCAGAATAGCTTAAGGAATCCGTGTTTCGTACTCAATGAATGAATCTATGAATCACCCTGAAATAACAAATCAAATATATATATACAGACTACATACAACCATTTGTTGTTAGTATAGCATTTGTTAGCGGAGATGATGTGTATTCATTTATATTGCCACCGTATTATTTTGAAGGTGACGATAGATCAACCCTAACCCATATTATATACTTACATTGCAAATTTCTAATACAACTACTCCATAACTCTCAATGCATAACCTCCAGCAATGTACCCACTGAAAAATTAAGATTAAACACCTATTAAGCTTAAGAGATTAATAGTTTATCAGTTTAGCAATCAAATCTGATAACAATATCAACCCTAAGATCAAATACTAAACCTCGAATAACTTCAAAGTTCCAAACTAAAGAGCGACTGTAAAGACAACTTAAAGTACCGTGAATTGCATTTAAAGCTAGTTCTGAATCATATAATAATAAAAGGTGCAACCAGTATTCACCGTATAAAACACTATTCTTATAAGAAACAGATATCCCAGGAATGCAAACAAGGCACTAGCTTTGTGTTACCACTAGCTAATGACAAGATTCATACATGGATGACAAAGCTATCATACAATGCAAACAATTTACTCTCAATCTTTTCATAAATCGGAGAAATCTCCCGACAAAATCAAAATATGATTTTAGTGCTACAATAACAAGCATACACCATAAAATATCAGACTTAGCACAACCAAAAGAAATTTAAATTGATTCATCTAAACACAACCAAGTCAAACGAAGTTTCTGAAACTTTCTAACCATTGCTTAAAACATAACCAGAGTACAACATATTCTCAATGGGATGTGGAACAAGGTACAAAACCATAATAGAAAAAACAATTCTCAAGAACGCTACAGAAAAAAAGTGATACCGAATTATCTTGCAATAATTTCTGGAGTTCATCATGATAATTATGAAAATTGAAAGCCCCTTTCGAACTAAACATGATCATGATGATTACGGAAACAGAAATCTACTCAGTGGACGATCAGTAAACCACACCAAAACAGAATAAAGAAAACCCTATAAGAATAAAATAGGGATTTGAAACCTACTCTTCTTCAAATTGCATCATCGGAAAGAAGCCCTAAAAAAATCAACATAAAACCCAAATTAAAAATAAGAACCATCTTGAAATTCAAATTTCAGAGAGAGGTGAGAAATTAACCTGCTGTAAGTATCTACAGAGTGTCGAAAACAAAAACCCCCATATCAACCGGAGGTGTTATGTAGATCTCCATGGAGAGATAGAAATGCTAAGTGAGAAATAGTAAATTAAGGCTTTCAGAGTGACGAGATTTTGTTTAACTGAGAACAAGCCAAGAAGGTGATGAAGGTTTCGGAGAGATGTTGAGAAAATGGAGTAGTTTATAGGGTTTTGAGAGAGTTTGTTTTTGAGAGATGGAAAACTGAAAAAAAATTTAATCGAGAAGATGCGAAAAGTTTGGGGGTGTGGGCGAATAATATGGAAATTAGTTTTTCACAAAACTCCATTATAGAGGGAAATCAAGCGAATATTACAAAGGTAAATTTGGTTTTCTCGAAAATAAAAATAAAAATAATTTAACAAATAATTTTAGCTTCACGTATATGACGGAAAAGGGGAGTTTATAGTTTATAATAATTATATTTTTCCGTATTTTTATAGCTGTTGCAACACCTATGTGGAAAAATCTTGAACTATTGCGACATCGTCAAACAATACGAGGCAACAACTTATCATTTGCCTCATCTATTCTTAAATGTGGCAAAAGATATGACCTAATGCCACACCTATAGTGCAGTGAGGCTAAAACCTCTCTATTTCCACATTATTTATTGATGTGTAGCAAAATAGTGTGGCAATAAACCCCTTTTCTTGTAGTACAACGAGGTAAAATTGATGGTTTATTTTATCATTTTTTCCATCTCTGTACTTGTAGTTTTAATTTAAATGGTTTGATTCTGATCTGATTTTGGTATTTTTTTGTGATTTAGGGGTTTTCTGATGATGATGATGTAAGAGTTATTAGAAGTTCAATTTGTTTATCTTAAATGTTTTTTTTTTACTTATTTTTGATCAATTATATTTTAGGGTTTTTAATATTGTGATGTATTTGTCTTGCAGATAGAAGTTCTAACATGAAAAAGTGAAATTCGAGAAGATCCATTTCAGATTGATTGAATATAAGATGGGTTCAACTCATCCGTGTGGGATTGAAGATAAAATGGGTTTGATTGTTCCAGTGAAGGTGACAGATGTGATGTGGAAAATCTGAAGAACTAGGGGTACATATTTCCTTCATTCTCAGGGTATATAGGCTTGGTTATTGTTTTAGTCCACCACATAATAATCTACTAAAGTTTTCCTAGTGTATCGAGTCACTAGATTAAGATTTTACTTGTTCGCTTGTCTCTTCTTGTATCTCTGCTCTATTTAGTTTAAGTTGAGTTATAATTGAATTCCAAAAGAAAGTGCTAATGCAGGTGAAAGTGAGTCGCAGGAATATGATACAGATTTGGATGGGCAGCAAGAATTCGATGAAACTGGAACAGATTCAAGCCCACCTTCAACTCAAGATGAGAAAATGGGTCCAGATGATTAATAGTGGTATACATGTACAAAAATTACCAAATTTTCTTTCCACCAGGTTTTGTTTTCCTGAGATGGAAATCAAAAGTTATTTAGGCTGCAACAACCTCTTCGTCGGATGAAATTAGTTGCTGGATTGTGACTGCCGTCTCAAAGTTTTGATTTGAGGGTGAGATACATTTATTTCTCTTGTAGATATACAAGCAGCGCTATAAATAAGGTATGTGTTCTCCTCTCAGTTGATGGATGAGTTCGTTCGTACCATAGAACGATTCCCTCGCTTGCAAGAACTTTGTTAAGCTATAAAAGCTTCACTGCAGGTATTGTTAATCTTTCGTTGCATTGTTTCTTCCTTTTGTGTTTCATAGATATGGATACAAAGTGTGAGAATGTCAATGATCTAAGTCCCTTGGGAGGCTAAGTTGGGCTGATTAATTAAGAGGCTTCTTATGTAACCTTGTTATTTTGTTTTATGATGTAGATTCTTGATTCTCCTACTCTGAGAGAGCCTCTAGCAAGGAAGTGGTCGCAAACCTTCCAACAATCATTGTGACAGAGGAAACCTTAACGAGGTTGGGCCTTGGTATAGAATGTGCTGTTTGCAGCGAGAACTTGGTTATAAATGACAAAATGCAGGAATCTCCTTGCAAGCACTTGTGTCACCTTCTCTGTTTGATGCCATGGATGGTAACTAGTCCTCTTTGATCACATTATAAACTTTAATTGATCCTCTTGTAAATTTTTTACTTAGGTGGTTTACCAGAATCTAAAATTTACTTTTATGTAATGGAAACAGGAAAAACATAACGCATGCCCAGTTTGCAGACATGAACTTCCTACAGATAATCAAGCATATGAGAGCTGGAAAGAGAGTGAGAAAGAGGCTGAAAAAGCGTAAAGGGATGCCGCAAATTATGTTTGTTGGGACTCAATTAACTTTAGATAATAAACAAACTTGGGTCTTTGTATAGCAGTTTACCGAATTTTTAAAAGCAATTATAATAGATGTAGCAGAACCAATAATGGTGTTACTATCAGAGTTTATTCTTGTTTATATAAAATCTTAAGATTCAATAACTGTTGAGATCTTAGACTGGTTCAAGTGTTTGAATGCTGTCACATATTGAGACGTTTATCATATTGTGAATAAAAATTATTTTGGTTCAATTCTAATTTTAGTCTTGATTAATTTTTTATGGATGGTTATTTAGGTGAGTTTTGCTACAAATAATAAAAGAGGGGGCCAATAGGTCCCTGAAGATAAATTGAGCGATAAAAATTGCAATTTTTTCGAGTGACTAAAAGCTAATATTTTCCACGTTGAATACGTTTTGTGTCATTTTATAAAGGTTATCGCCATGGTTTGTGGTATCCTATGTGTCCAAAAGGCGAACGATAGCTACATTCAAAACACTTGATGTGTCTTTCGAAAAAATTTATCCACGGTGCTACAAATTTTTAGTAGCCATAACTTATTAATTCGCCATGTAAAATGTTTATCATGTGTCCAAAAATATGGATGGCCATGGTATCATAGATTAAACGTGACTACAAATCATGTATTAGCCATGTTAAATTATTTTTCGTGTGTCCAAATGATAGATATTGCCAGGGTTGAGAAAAATTAGTGTGACTGCAACTCATGAATTGGCCATGATAAAATGAATTCCACGTGTCCAATTGATGACAAAGGCCACGACTATAATAAAATTCACGTGACTTTAAGGTAAACTTTAGCCACATATAATTAAATTGTGTGTCTATAAAGATCCTATGGCCATGGTGATAGTGAAAATGCTTAACTACAAAAAAAATATTGAGTACCATATAGACACGGTTTTAGAGTTATGGCCATGGTAAATCATATTTTATAGCCACTCAAAGTTTATGTAGCCATAGGGATACCTTTTTGTCTCGGCACATGATGCCACATTTTTGGAGTGAAAAAGATCCATGACCAAAAGCCTATGGACACGGTGATTAAGTGTGGCCAATGTAAAGATTTGTACTAGTGAATGAATTAGATCATGAGTATATACGAAGTCAGCATAATCTTTCATACTCTTAGTGATCTTATTGCAGCATTTTTTCTCATCACACCGAAAAATGACATTGAAGTCACCACCAAGACACCATGGAATATTGATAGGTTCAGAAACCTACAATAAAATACTGCAAGTGCACAGTGTCTAACTAGTAGAACAATGGCAAGTACAGGTCATTCCCACGAGGAGTGTGAAATACTACTACTAACTAATATCAAAAGTAATTAATCGAGAAGATGATGTTTTAACGATTTTTCAGAAGTTTGGAACAAAATGAAATAATAAATAAATTTAATGATAAACAAAATGAGAATGGGTTATTAAGGTTTTCGGTTTCCACCAATTAGTTATGCAAACTCTAATAATCTTTAAAAATATATTCCATGAATTTTCAAATATTGTTTCTCCTCTATAGTTTTCTTCGCTTCATGGGTAATGATTCTAAAGCATTACTTATCAATCCTAAAACATATCACGTCAAGGAATTTAACAAAGTACGAAATATCAATTGAAAAGCATAAATAATCAAGAAAATGACATGAACAATTAAATACCGAGTTATATGAAGAAAAAGCTATTAATCAATCAAATCATTATTAAGTATATCAATGTAGAGTTTACACAATAAAATTGGTTTCTACCTAAACCCTAACATGGTACGTGACTTTCTCAAAAGCCATAAACATATCTAAATCAAACTAGCTAAACAAAAATGAAATCGAGAGAATAAAACTTCAAACCCTTGTCTTCTCCCCGGCTCTCGGCTCTACAGCCGCAGCTTTTAGTTGTCGGAACCCCCTCCCCTATTTGTGTTCTTCTTTGTTGAAATATCAGTTGGTTTTGCAAGGGTTTCGAATGAGACCGAACATACAATTCCTAAGGCCCAGTCCAAACAGCGACTGCATAGGTCAACCAATGGCCCAAATCCAATTTCTTTCTATACTCCGGCCACACCACCAGTTTCGGTCTTCTCTGGCCATTTAAAAACTTTCCCCCATTGACTGCACCCACGGCAACAAATCCTGTTCCTTGTCTTCAAATTCACAGCTTAACCATCTCGTACACAGTCCAATACCGTGCAGTCGATCACCAGCACCAGCTTCTTCCTTTCTGTCTGCAATCACCACCTTCGCTACTGCAACATGAATCGACTACAACACAGTTCCCATTTCGCTCCATTGCTGCAGTCATCTCCATTCGATCAAACAGCCAACTCACTTCTCAGCTCAGGTCACGGCCTAAACTTCTTCTCTTCATCTTCTCACTGGCTATCCTCCGCCATCCTAACTTAGCTGCTGCACTTCATTTACCAAAGCTTTACTTCTTGCGAACAGCTCCAACTGACCGGACTCAAGTTTTACTTTCAACATCCCATCCTTCTAGCCACCAGTACTATTGTGTCCGTTAACATCTATTCTTATGCTCTTCTTATTTTCGCTACGTAGCTGGTTTCACGGCATACAATTCAGCCTAAAACCCAAATCTTCAATTATTCGAATCTATATAAGTCCTAACAACCAGCCAGCACCATTCGAATTCAAGGACCTAAGCACCACCAGTTCACACACGATTGGGTCAAAACCCATCGATACTGCCGTTATCAGCCAACAAAACCACTTTTCTGCTCTCCATTCTGTCCGTTCTCTCCATCTCGAAACCCAATTACTGCTCCTTGAACTCCATGGCCAAACATTCTTGATCCCATCTCCGCTTGAAACTTCAACCACCTTCGCAGCATAATCGCACCGGCAACACAGACTCTCCATCACCACCAACTCCGTTAAAATCCAGGCAACAGCGAACTTCTCTTCCCTCAACGGAGAACCAAGACCCCAACTACTACTGCCATTTCTGTCAGCTATCGACTAAGCCAGCACGACCATCACTGCCTCTAAATGATCTCTAATTCTCGATCATGAATTAACCAGTCGCAGCAACAAACGCCAGCTTCGACTACTTCCCTTTCTCGTGAGCAACTCCATTATCCTCGGTTTCAGTTCAGCGCCAGCAGCAACTGTTCCATCACAAACCGATCATTACTCGGCTAATTCGAAGTTTCACTTCCTCTCCATTCATGTTTTCATGCCTTCGTTCCGATCCTTGCCATAACCGAGATGATATCACCCCTGGCTACCACTGTCTTCACTGCCTTAATTCCCCAAAGAAGTGTGGTACTACTTTAGCTTTAATGGGCTCCATGGGCTTGAACAAAGAAAATGATGGTGTGGCAAAATGTTGAGATTATTAGTCCCACATTGTATGGGCAATTAAGATCCTGCGGTTTATAATCTCTTAGGACCTCTCCACTCATGGCCAATTGGTTTTGAGTTGGATGTCCGTATTATAACATGGTATCAGAGCAGGCTATTTGTGTCGAGTCAGTTGACCGCACCTTTACTCCGCGTCACCCGATTTATTGTCCACGTGTTAGACCCAACGAGGCTACACGTGAGGGGACGTGTTGAGATTATTAGTCCCACATTGTATGGGAAATTAAGATCCTGCGGTTTATAATCTCTTAGGACCTCTCCACTCATGGCCAATTGGTTTTGAGTTGGATGTTCGTATTATAACACAAAATGAGTAAACGAATTTCCTGGGCAACCCACACTCCAATGTAGCTTCTAATGAAGCCATTAATCCAAGTTGTGATCGAATTTACTTGTACTTTCTACAAAAGCACTAAAATAGTGTTATTAGCCAAAATATCGAGTCTTAGCTAGTACAAATATGGGTATAAAATGTTGCACTTTCGTACTTATCAAAGATCCCAAGATCTTGACGCGTTATTCAGTTCAACTCGGAAATCATCTCTTTCTGTAGGTTTGTTTGGGCCGTACACATTTGTCAGTACCGATTCAAATTTATCAGCTTTTTTGATGCAAGATATGGATAAGGTATAATCTCCCACAAGAGAGTCAGTGACCTCCACAAAATCTTTGTCCCAGAGTGTAATCATACCACTTGAACTTCCCATGGACTTTCGAAAAGTCCAACCCAAATTATGGTAACCACAGGTTTGTTTTATATCCTAGAGAGAGCAATTCAACATCTTGGTTTCTTGTAATGTGACAATTGAATCTTTTATATGATGTATCATATTTTTAACCACCATCCTTCTATCGTTAGAGTTATAAGGCCTCTAACATACCAAGTGAGAATTTTCAAACTCATTGATAAATAATTGAGTCCCTAGCTTTTGTAGATCTTCTTGTCTATGGATGATAAGTATCCATATCTGTAACCACAACACTTAACCGTTTACATTCTTTGATCATTCTATTTGGAATAATGTGTTTATGTGACTTTTCACAGTTGATGGAAGTTGCATCATCTAGAAGATCAATCAGAGTAGGTTCAAAACCCGTAGGACAAGTAGGTGTGGATGTGTCTGAGAATTCCATGTTGTATTCTACATTGGTTTGTGCTATGAAAGTATCAGCTAATCCATCACCATACATAAGATACATGGATCTATGTTTAGGTTCACGAATTGGTACTTCATTGAGTTCATCTAAAGTGATCATACTTTGCACTGCGAAATCCTCTTCAGGCAGGATTTTCAAAGGTAATATAGGTATATGTTTTATAATAGGACTGGTACCTGATACACATATTGATAGATAAGTGTTGATGGTGGTTTTTAGCTTAGGGTTAAAATCGTAAAACCTTAGTCAGACAGTGACGTCACACTTGAGTAATAATGTCGCCACTAGCACATTTATTGAACCATTCAACATGTCTGCGTAAAATTACCGGGGTACCTTTTATATATGCCATGCTCCACGGCAGAGCCCTCGGTACTGGCTGGCATCATCTCTGCACATGCCAGCCGCGCATGCTAGCCAAATGTTCCAATCACGTGTACCACATATTTTAAACTAGGGTTTCGACACGCTAAACCCTACTAGCCATATCCCCGTGCCTAAGGCATGCCAACCATGCCAGCCGCACCACCGTTCCAATGGCATGCCATGCCATCCACATCTCCGCACCAAAGGCATGCCAACCATGCCATCCGCACCACCGTGCCAATGTCATGCCATGCCATCCACATTTCTGCGCCAAAGGCATGCCAACCATGCCAGCACCATGCCAGCCACATCTCCGCGCCAAAGGCATGCCAACCGTGCCAGTCGCACCACCGTGCCAATGGCATGCCATGCTATCAACATCTCCGCGCCAAAGGCATGCCAACCATGCCAGCTGCACCACCGTGCCAATGACATGCCATGCCAGCCACATCTCCGCGCCAAAGGCATTCCAACCATGCCAGCCGCATCACCGTGCCAATGGCATGCCATGCCAGCCACATGTCCGCGCCAAAGGCATCCCAACCATGCCAGCCGCACCATAGTGCCAATGGCATGCCATGCCTCCATGCCGATGGCTGCCAAACGAAAGGTTGCAACAATCAACGGCCACCCTTCCTTTTGAGATGCAAATCTTAGTCGTCCAAGTTCGCCACCAAACGCGTGGCAACTTTTGGCCCAATGCCAATCCCTAATTTTGACCGCGCCTAAACTATGCCAAAACCCTAATTTTAGCCGCGCTTAAAACTATGCCAAAATCCTAGCTTGACCGCGCCTAAACCATGCCAAAGCCACGACGACCATGCCTCCATGCCGCTGGCTGCCAAACGAAGGGTTGCAGCAATCAACGACCACCCTTCCTTCTGAGATGCAAATCTCATCCGTCCAAGTTCGCCACCAAACGCGTGGCAACATTTGGCCTAATGGAAAGCCCTAATTTTGGCCGCGCCTAAAATATGCCAAAACCCTAATTTTGGCCGCGCCTAAAACTATGCCAAAATCCTAGCTTGGTCGCGCCTAAACCATGCCAAAGCCACGCCGGCCATGCCTCCATGCATATGGCTTCCAAACGAAGGGTTACAACAATCAACGACCACCCTTCCTTATGAGATGCAAATCTCAACCGTCCAAGTTCGCCACCAAACGCGTAGCAACTTTTGGCCCATTGCCAAGCCCTAATTTTGGCTCGCGCCTAAACTATGCCGAAACCCTAATTTTTGGCCGCGCCTAAAACTATGCCAAAATCCTAGCTTGCCGCCCCTAAACCACGCCAAAGCCATATTGGCCATGCCTCCATGCCGCTGGCTTCCAAACGAAGGGTTGCAACAATCAACCGACACCCTTCCTTCTGAGATGCAAATATCAGTCGTCCAAGTTCGCCACCAAACGCATGGCAACTTTTGGCCCAATGCCAAGCCCTAATTTTGGCCGCGCCTAAACTATGCCAAAACCTAATTTTGGCCGCGCCTAAAACTATTCCAAAATCTTAGCTTAACCGCGCCTAAACCATGCCAAAGCCACGCTGACCATGCCTTCATGCCGCTGGCTGCCAAACGGAGGGTTGCAACAATCAGCGGCTACCCTTCCCTATGAGATGCAAATTTCAGTCGTACACACTTGCCACCAAACGACTTGTGGCAATCTCTTGGATACGGTGACAACTTTTGGCCATGGTGCCAAAACCCTAATTTGTCCATGGTGCCAAAGCCCTAATTTGGCCACGCCAAAGCCATGCTAGCCATGCCTCCATGCCGCTGGCTGTCAAACGGAAGGTTGCAACAATCAACGACTATCTTTCCTTCTGAGATGCTAATCTCAGCCGTACAAGCTCGCCACTAAACCAAAAGACTTTTGAAAACATTTGCCTACGCTGCCAACTCTTTGGCTACGGTGCACAGTTAGCTATGCCAATTCTATGGTCACGATACCAAACCCTAATTATCCACGCCAAGAGCATGCGCAAGCCATGCCAGCACTGTGTCCATGCCAGCCGCGCATGCTAGCCAAATGTTCCAATCACGTGTACCACATATTTTAAACTAGGGTTTCGACACGCTAAACCCTAATAGCCATATCTCCGTGCCTAAGGCATGCCAACCATGCCAGCCGCACCACCGTTCCAATGGCATGCCATGCCATCCACATCTCCGCACCAAAGGCATGCCAACCATGCCATCCGCACCACCGTGCCAATCTCATGCCATGCCATCCACATTTCTGCGCCAAAGGCATGCCAACCATGCCAGCACCATGCCAGCCACATCTCCGCGCCAAAGGCATGCCAACCGTGCCAGTCGCACCACCGTGCCAATGGCATGCCATGCTATCCACATCTCCGCGCCAAAGGCATGCCAACCATGCCAGCTGCACCACCGTGCCAATGGCATGCCGTGCCAGCCACATCTCCGCGCCAAAGGCATTCCAACCATGCCAGCCGCACCACCGTGCCAATGGCATGCCATGCCAGCCACATGTCCACGCCAAAGGCATCCCAACCATGCCAGCCGCACCATAGTGCCAATGGCATGCCATGCCAGCCATGCCTCTATGTCGCTGGCTGCCAAACGAAAGGTTGCAACAATCAACGACCACCCTTCCTTTTGAGATGCAAATCTCAGTCGTCCAAGTTCGCCACCAAACGCGTGGCAACTTTTGGCCCAATGCCAATCCCTAATTTTGACCGCGCCTAAACTATGCCAAAACCCTAATTTTATCCGCGCTTAAAACTATGCCAAAATCCTAGCTTGACCGCGCCTAAACCATGCCAAAGCCACGCCGGCCATGCCTCCATGCCGCTGGCTTCCAAACGAAGGGTTGCAGCAATCAACGACCACCCTTCCTTCTGAGATGCAAATCTCAGCAGTCCAAGTTCGCCACCAAACGCGTGGCAACATTTGGCCTAATGGAAAGCCCTAATTTTGGCCGCGCCTAAAATATGCCAAAACCCTAATTTTGGCCGCGCCTAAAACTATGCCAAAATCCTAGCTTGGTCGCGCCTAAACCATGCCAAAGCCACGCCGGCCATGCCTCCATGCCGATGGCTGCCAAACGAAGGGTTACAACAATCAACGGCCACCCTTCCTTATGAGATGCAAATCTCAACCGTCCAAGTTCGCCACCAAACGCGTAGCAACTTTTGGCCCATTGCCAAGCCCTAATTTTGGCTCGCGCCTAAACTATGCCGAAACCCTAATTTTTGGTCGCGCCTAAAACTATGCCAAAATCCTAGCTTGCCGCCCCTAAACCACGCCAAAGCCATATTGGCCATGCCTCCATGCCGCTGGCTGCCAAACGAAGGGTTGCAACAATCAACCGACACCCTTCCTTCTGAGATGCAAATATCAGTCGTCCAAGTTCGCCACCAAACGCATGGAAACTTTTGGCCCAATGCCAAGCCCTAATTTTGGCCGCGCCTAAACTATGCCAAAACCTAATTTTGGCCGCGCCTAAAACTATTCCAAAATCTTAGCTTAACCGCGCCTAAACCATGCCAAAGCCACGCCGACCATGCCTTCATGCCGCTGGCTGCCAAACGGAGGGTTGCAACAATCAGCGGCTACCCTTCCCTATGAGATGCAAATTTCAGTCGTACACACTTGCCACCAAACGACTTGTGGCAATCTCTTGGATACGGTGACAACTCTTGGCCATGGTGCCAAAACCCTAATTTGTCCATGGTGCCAAAGCCCTAATTTGGCCACGCCAAAGCCATGCTAGCCATGCCTCCATGCCGCTGGCTGTCAAACGGAAGGTTGCAACAATCAACGACTATCTTTCCTTCTGAGATGCTAATCTCAGCCGTACAAGCTCGCCACTAAACCAAAAGACTTTTGAAAACATTTGCCTACGCTGCCAACTCTTTGGCTACGGTGCACAGTTAGCTATGCCAATTCTATGGTCACGATACCAAACCCTAATTATCCACGCCAAGAGCATGCGCAAGCCATGCCAGCACTGTGTCCATGCCACTGGCTACCAATGGAAGGTAACCACAATCAACGGCTAACCTTCCTCTCAAGATGCAAAATCTCGACTGTCGAAGGTCACCACCGAGCCGGCAAGCCTCCCAAGCTCAACTTTCCAAACAATAGCAACATGCTACACGTTTTCCACGAAAACACTCGAGACATCAAAACATGTCACAAAACTGGGGGATGCTCATCAGGGTATTGGTCTGGCGGTTTACAGCGTGCGGCGTACACTACGCCCGTTACAATAAAGTGTCATAAGAGAGAGACGGTTAGTAAATACAGGAAATAATGGTGAAACGTTTCCTTCATTATGGAAACATCAATTCCAGGCGTTACCCATTACCGATTCCTTCCATTTACTCAACCGTTCCCACTTCTTACGAGACCAGAGTATGTTTTGTTGCAACTTGTATAAATAGGTCTCACCTATTTCTACCAAAGTACAAGTTTTGGTAAGGAAAATACAACACTCAGAAATCACCTGTTATCTTTCCACATTGCTAGCGTTTCACTTTATGATACAAGTCGTAAAACAACCATTCTTCCAGAATCAACTATTCTGGTCTCAACACTCTCTTCGCTTCCCTCCACAAGACCAACCCTTCTCCTTAACTTTGTGACCGAAGCAAGTCTGGAACGACCATTTCTTGGTTTAGTCCCGTTTTATACATATTGATCTCTCGAATCTAAAGTACTCCCGTGCAGTACATTGTTTAGGGTTTAGACTCGTTTCTCACCCATACACGAAATTACTAAAATCAGCGGAAACCGATTTCACCCTCAAACAATTGGCGACCACAGTGGGAGATTAATCTCTCAGTTACAATATCAATTTCCAAATTCCCGATTTCATTCTTCAACCCAGATTCTAAGATGGTGAAAGCAAACAATCTACTCGGGGATCAATGTTTTAGTCACCAAACGACTCAATTACCAGTTATCACACGACAAGGGGTGACTGGGGACTTTTAAGATGGTGAAAGAAAACGATTCGCTCGGTGATCAATGGCTCAGTCACAAAACGTCTCAGTTACCAGTTATCACACGACAAGGAGTGACTAGGGACTTCTCGCGGTCAGGAAGGCATCGCCCATAAAACTATGGCGGACATGCCTATGGCTAGGGTTTGCACCAACAACAGAAGAGCAAACAGAAAGAAGAAACACGGTGATACATACCTAGAATATGTCCGCCTGCTTTATTGCTACCACTCTGCCGCTAGCACCAAGAAATAGAAACGAAGCCAATAATACCAGCGCTAACAGTTGCATCCTTCCAGCGCCGGCAACTTGCATCTTTTCCAGCGCTAACAGCTTGCGTCCTTCCAGCGTCGGAATCTTGCATCTTTTCCACGCTAACATCTTGCGTCCTTCCAGCGCCGACAACTTGCATCTTTTCCAGGGATAACAGCTTGCGTCCTTCCACGCCGGCACCTTGCATCTTTTCCAACGCTAACAGCTTGCGTCCTTCCAGCACCGGCACCTTGCATATTTTCCAGCGCTAACAGCTTGCATCATTCCACCGCCGGCAGCTTGCATCTCTTCCATCGGTAACAGCTTGCGTCCTTCCAGCGCCGAAAGCTTGCATCTTTTCCAACGCTAACAACTTATATCTTTCCAGCGCCAGCAGCTTGCACCCTTCCAGCGCAACTTCTCCTCCCATAGCCGATTGCACCAACAGATCCGCGTCCCAAGCCGAGCCAACGACGTTGACGGCTCACTAAGCCAAGATGGCGCATGCCGAGCCAATGCTAGCGGCTCCACTTCAAAACCAACACCGGCGGCCCCATGTCAAGCCGACGCCAATAGCTCGCGTCCTAGCCAACAAATCCATGGGCCATTCCTTAGTCGACCAGGGAAGCGCCATCCCTCTTTCCATACCCAGCCAGAGCACCGTCTCACGGAACAAGTTGTAGTTCCACCGCTACCGATCAGTAGCCATAGTTGCAGCACTGACGCTAACACTCAATGACCAAACCAAATATATGCAAAACCGCAAATGCAAGGATCACAGATTCTTCATGCATCCTAACAAAGTGATATTAATACGCCACCTGTCAACACCAGCGACGTAGAAAAAGTCCCTTCAGGCGTTACACCTCCGATCACCAGATCTTATCCAGATCCGCTTCCGCCACCCCCAACGTTTCTTCAAGTGTGACAGCTCCAACCGTCACCAGAAAAGTTGCTACTTCACCATCAGGATGAGAGATTGGAGGAGCCAGAAGAAGCCGACCTCCTTTTACCACTATTGATTTGATGGAAAGATGAAAGGATCTCATAAGGCTCAGACAGACATGGCTACAACTCAGAAAGAGATACCTATTTTCCTCAAGAAACTAACGGAGCGTCCACCACAAGAGTCACGTCAACCCCAGATGGAGATGGCAAATAATACTGTTAACATCCGGTGCATGCACTTCAGCAGGACGTGCGTTTGTAGACGAAGAGGCTTGCGTTGCTATTGAACACCAAGTATAAGGGAATTAGCAATCCAATTTAATCACACGTGAAGATCAAGAACGACTTCTCCAAAATCGAGGGCAAAGAAAATCAGCAATCCTCCTGAGTTCACAAAGACTCTTTTCCTGTCAGGAGCTGCATGATTTCTGGGGACTTCGACCAAAAAATCGTGTTGTCTATGATGAAACACTTATATGAGATTATATATTTCCCCAAGGCGCAGCGTCAAGACATATTTACAACCCTCAACCGTACTGCATCAGGAAAGCAGCTGTTTCCAGCCAGAGAAGCCGTTCCCAAACCCCAACCTCTCATGGAAAGCACGATTGATAGATGTAACTGGGGACTCCTAACCATTGTTCGCTTGAAGGGTGTCCAGTTTGACAGCACACTGATAGACGCAGCTGCTCCTCTTCAACGTCCTCCAGCAGCGTCTCCGCTTCAACGTTCGCTCCAGCAGCCGCTCCGCTTCAGTGTACTCTCCATAAGCTGCTCCAGGATCCGAAGCCGAAGCTTCAGCGTTTGGCTCCTTAAGTTTCAACGTCCTCTCAAAGAGCCGAAGCCGATTCAACGCCACTCCCTCCTTCCAAGGATCGTACCGTGGCCGACACTCCTTCCTGTAAAGGGTCGTTCCACCACACTCCCCATGTCAAGGATCATGATCATAGCCATCCAATCTTCGTAGTCATGGCCACCATTTGATCAATTCCGCCAAAACTTGTGATCGTGGACAGTTTGCTCGCTTACACATCCAGCCAATCCTTTTACTTCCATGGATGCCCATACCATTCCAGCCAACCTACTTTGTTCCCACGACAATGTTGTCTCTTTTGATTACATCTGCTACCAAGAATTGTTTCCGCTCATTTTTTGATACCAGCCAGATCTTCACCGCAGCAACAATCACTATAAAGGTAACCCGTACTCCTCCATATTTTAGTTTCATGTGGAAGAAGTAACAAAATCACCAGTACGAACGCACGATGGTGATGTATTTGTCATGGTCAATCCACTGACCACACAAGATGGAAACATGTAAACTATACTTGGGGACTGAGGATCTACACGGAATCCCTTCACTGTCAAAGCTCATAAGACACAGTCAACCAAAGGCCATAGCTACAACAAGGTCATCTACTCTTTAAGGGCGTAGCGCGAGAATATCATCACCTCTATGTCTAGAAGACGCCTTCAACACTTTACGAGGCCGCGGTGGATCCCAAGCTTGCTCAGACGAAAACAACTTCAGAAACTAAAGAAAAATGCGACTGGGGACTGCTCATCGCAGTCCATCCCGACGACCATCAAAGACTCATGAGATAACTCCAGAGACGCGGCTGCAATATTTTCTTGAAGAAACAGAGGGAGCCACGATAAACAACATAACTCTCTCATTCCTACCTCTTCGCTATCCAGAATATTTCGTCCATGTGATATCCTGAGCATCCCATCGTCACATCCAGAAGAGTACAATAAGCTTGTATCAAATCCCGTGGACATGGATTAAAGGCGATGCAATGAAAGTATGCTACACATGGTTACTACCAGCATGGGACGCTTTCACTCCCCTCAACCTGGTTATTTCTGATTTCAACATCATCACTGCCGAAGTTTTACGAGCCGTAGGAATTTGTCAACATGAAGCCGTACATGTGCATCGAAGACTCCAAAAGCACGCCACAAAGATACATTCACATATTCGGCCATGCCATCGGATCTAACAGAAATATAACTGGGGACTACTCACTGCATCCCATTCCATACGATAGTCCAAGATTCAGAAGCTGGTTCAAAGGATGTCTCTTGGAACAAAGTTCTTGAAGACTTGATAGCAGCACATCGCCAAGAATGTCTCCCAACTCATCTATTTCATCCTGTGGCTTCGGAAGATTTCTACCATACAATCATCCACAACATATCATCATCGTGATCAGAAGGTCCAGACACTGAACAACCTAAAGTCAAGGATGGACCGAACGCAACCACAATCTCCAAGATTAGCCCTGACATGATCGTTGCCGAGCATATATTTCATCCATCCATCCCAAGAATGCAATGGAGTTTGGTAAATTTTGGAATCCACTAGAGAGACAGCAGAAGAAAGCACAGATCCAGACGAGCAACAGAAAACAGAAGAGGGTCGATACCTCTTTTCATGCGGACAAAGTTTCTAGAGTTTGAATAGAACAAATATTCCTTCTTGCTCCATGAACGGGAATAGATGACTGGGCGTGACTATGCCACCTCGGGCCCACAACATCCCTCTAGAATTCTTCCTGAGTTTTACTGTCGGGATGTTTTAACCTCCTAAAGGAGCTCAAAACCTAAATATTTCCGCGTAGGGAGATAGGAAATTCTTTTCCGAATGAAATGGAGGGGCGGACCGTCAAAATCCGAGTTCGTACGAGAATTCTAAAACGATTCTAGTAAATGGCGCTAATTAGGGTTTTGACATGACAAACCCTAATTTAGACAAAGTTGCCATCATTCCACGTAACTAAAGCCAGTCGTCACTCTTCCACGGAACTAAAGCCAGTCGTCATCCTTCCACAGAACTGAAGCCAGTCTCCACCATTCCACGGAACTGCCGGTGGTCACCCTTCAACGGAACTGAAGCCAGTCGTCATCCTTCTGCGGAACTGAAGCCAGTCTCCGCCATTCCACGGAACTGAAGCCAGTCGTCACCCTTCCACGGAACTGAAGCCAGTCGTCATCCTTCCATGGAACTGAATCCAGTTGCCATAGTTCCACGGGCCCGCAACATCCCTCCTGAATTCTCCCTGAGTTTTACTGTCAGACTGTTTTCACCTCCTAAACGGGCTCGAAACCTAAATATTCCAGCGTTGGGAGGTAGGAAATTCTTTTTCAATCGAAATGGAGGGATGACCGTCAAAATCCGAGTTTGTACGAGAATTCTACAACGATTTTAGTAAGAGGCGCTAATTAGGGTTTTGGCATGCCAAAACCCTAATTTAGACAAACTTGCCAGGCGCCGTCACCACCGTTTGGTAGCCGAAGTTCCAGCGCCATCACCACCGTTTGGTAGCCGAATTTCCGAAACCGGTTTCCACTATTCCGCGGATCGAAGACAGTATCCAGCGCCAGCGGCTCCATTCCAAGCTGCACCATGCCAGCGGCTCCATTCCAATCCGCACACTGCCAGCGGCTCCATTCCAAGTCGCACCATGCCATAGGATCCATTCCAAGCCGCACGATGCCAGCGGCTCCAAGCCAAGATGACGCCAATTGCCTGCGTCCCAGCTAGCGGCCATCTCTGCCACTCCGCTCCCCAGCCAGCAACACTGTTCACCTTTCTATGGCTAACCAGAGCACCGTCTCATGGACCAAATTGCAATGCCGCATCTGTCGACCAGTAGCCAAAGACGCAGCACTGATGCCAACATACCATGGCCGAGCCGAATGTACGCAAAGCCGCCAACGCAAGAGTTGTGGATTCTCTTTACCTCCCGAAAAAGGTTAGCCGGATCTTCCTGACCATCTTTTCATGACTTGCCATTTCGTTTTTGTCCTTGTATGTCACCATCTTATGCTTACTTCGCAATAATGCCCTTCTTCCGAAGTAAGCAGGGGACTTAATGTTGATGGTGGTTTTCAGCTTAGGGTTAAAATCGTAAAACCTTAGTCAGACCTATATTGTAAAAGGGGAGCGCCTGAGGAACTAGGTTTTCTACTACTTTCCGCGGTAGCGCCTTAGGCGAGCGTTTATGGGGCTTTAGGCGCCTCGCTGAAATATTAGGCGCTAGCCTAAGCGCCAAAGGCGCCTTTATTTTCTCTGTTTCCTTTTTAATCAAAATCACAGACGTAATAAAAGTCTGTAAATGTTAAGACGTAATCATGAGAATACATGGAAAGTATTTAACGTGATTGAAGGGATTAAATGTTAAGACGTAATCATGAGAATACATGGAAAGTCTTTAAACGTGATCGAAGGATTAGATGTTATTTCCTGATCAGAAATATGGAAACTTAATATAGTGCAACTCTTAATATCATATTCCTTCCATTTTCAAGATTATGTTATCATTAAATGCTAACGTTGTATGATCAAAAAGATGGTAAGCAAAAGCTTGATTTTTATTTCGTCATGCAACTGTCAACGATTAAACCATAAAAGGAAATAATTGAGATTTATTATTATTATAACGCTAAAAATTGACTAACATAAAAAAGTGATCAATGTTAACGTGATTAATGTGATTGATTTTTATTTCCTAATCTTGGTCATTGATAATTAAGTTAGTAATCGGTTTCATTACTTTATATAATTATAAACATTGACATCCGGCATAAAAGGCATGGCTTCAAAGGTCTGGATTTCCTATCTTCGGCATGAAGTACAAAAAAATTTGATATTATCACATGCGGAATTATTTCAGTACCTTCCCATGATCATGTTAACAACAGGTTTCATAGCTGCACCATTTCCATTATCTCAAAGGTAAAACCTTGACTGATTTGAATAATCAAACAGCAGAAACAGAAGAATGTTAGTCCTGTTTAAACACATATGTTATCTGTATCCTTGACGCGGTAAAGAATATATATACCTTTCCCGTGATGTCTAAAAATGGAGCTGCAGTGTCGTACAGAGCTTTATCCCCTGTTTGATTACAGACAAAGCTTTAGTTTTTGTTCCTCGATAGGCATAAAAATTTAGAATAAAGCAGGTTGTTATTACACAACCATAAATCTTAGAAAGTTGTAGAACAACAATTGATCAGAAGGTTCCTTAAGTTTTGCGGCAGAAACATCCTGATCACTGACGTATTGATCTTCATCAGCTTGGTTAATTACTGAAGTACTGAATATAATGGAAAAACAGCACAAATCGTAACATTAGTCGCCTAGGCGCCCGGGCGCTAGGTCTGGCGCCTCGCCTCGCCTAGCGCCTAATAAGTGTTGATGGTGGTTTTTAGCTTAGGATTAAAATCGTAAAACCTTAGTCAGACAGTGACTTCACACTTGAGTAATAATGTCGCCACTAGCAAATTGATTGAACCATCCAACATGTCTGCATAAACTTACCGGGGTACCTTTTTTATATGTCATGCTCCACGGAAGAGCCCTCGGTACTGACTGGCATCATCTCTGCACATGCCAGCCACGCATGCTAGCCAAACGTGCCAATCACGCGTGCCACATATTTTAAACTAGGGTTTCGACATGCTAAACCTAATAGCCATATCTCCCTGCCAACCATGCCAGTCGCACCACCATGCCAAAAGGCATGCCATGCCTTGGCATGGCATGCCAGTCACATCTCCGCACCAAAGGCATGCCAACCATGCCAGCCGCACCACCGTGCCAATGGCATGCCATCCCAGCCACATCTCCGTGTCAAAGGCATCCCAACCATGCCATCCGCACCACCGTGCCAATGGCATGCCATGCCAGCCACATCTCCGCGCCAAAGGCATGCCAACCATGCCAGCTGCACCATTGTGCCAATGGCATGCCATGCCAGCCACATCTCCGTGCCAAAGGCATACCAACCATGCCAGCCGCACCATAGTGCTAATGGCATGCCATGCCAGCCGCACCATAGTGCTAATGGCATGCCATGACAGCCACACCTCCGCACCAAAGCCATGTCGGCCATGCCTCCATGCCGCTGGCTGCCAAACAAAGGGTTGCAACAATCAACGGCCACCCTTCCATCTGAGATGCAAATCTCAGCCGTCCAAGTTTGCCACCAAACGCGTGGCAACTTTTGTCCCAATGCCAAGCCCTAATTTTGGCCGCGCCTAAACTATGCCAAAACCCTAATTTTGGCCGCGCCTAAACTATGCCAAAACCCTAATTTTGGCCGCGCCTAAAACTATGCCAAAATCCTAGCTTGGCCGCACCTAAATCATGCCATAGCCACGCCGGACATGCCTCCATGTTGATGGCTGCCAAACGGAGGGTTGCAACAATCAACGATAACCCTTCTTCCTGAGATCCAAATCTCAGCCGTCCAAGTTCGCCACAAAACGTGTGGCAACTTTTGGCCCAATGCCAAACCCTAATTTTTGCCGCGCCTAAACTATGCCAAAACCCTAATTTTGGCCGCGCCTAAAACAATGCCAAAATCCTAGCTTGGCCGCGCCTAAACCATGCCAAAGCCACGCCGGCCATGCCTCAATGTCGCTGGCTGCCAAACGAAGAGTTGCAACAATCAACGGCCACCCTTCCTTCTGAGATGCAAATCTCAACCGTCCAAGTTCGCCACCAAACGCATGGAAACATTTTTCCCGATGCCAAGCCCTAATTTTGGCTCGCGCCTAAACTATGCCAAAACCCTAATTTTGGCCACGCCTAAAACTATGCCAAAATCCTAGCTTGGCCGCGCCTAAACCAAGCCAAAGCCATGTCGGCCATGCCTCCATGCCGCTGGCTGCCAAACGAAGGGTTGCAACAATCAACAACCACCCTTCCTTCTGAGATGTAAATCTCAGCCGTCCAAGTTCGCCACAAAACGTGTGGCAACTTTTGGCCCAATGCCAAACCCTAATTTTTGCCGCGCCTAAACTATGCCAAAACCCTAATTTTGGCCGCGCCTAAAACAATGCCAAAATCCTAGCTTGGCCGCGCCTAAACCATGCCAAAGCCACGCCGGCCATGCCTCAATGTCGCTGGCTGCCAAACGAAGAGTTGCAACAATCAACGGCCACCCTTCCTTCTGAGATGCAAATCTCAACCGTCCAAGTTCGCCACCAAACGCATGGAAACTTTTTTCCCGATGCCAAGCCCTAATTTTGGCTCGCGCCTAAACTATGCCAAAATCCTAATTTTGGCCACGCCTAAAACTATGCCAAAATCCTAGCTTGGCCGCGCCTAAACCAAGCCAAAGCCATGTCGGCCATGCCTCCATGCCGCTGGCTGCCAAACGAAGGGTTGCAACAATCAACAACCACCCTTCCTTCTGAGATGTAAATCTCAGCCGTCCAAGTTTGCCACCAAACGTGTGGAAAATTTTGGCCCAATGCCAAGCCCTAATTTTGTCCGCGCCTAAACTATGCCAAAACCCTAATTTTGGCCGCGCCCCTAAACTATGCCAAAACCCTAATTTTGGCCGCGCCTAAACTATGCCAAAACCCTAATTTTGGCCGCGCCTAAAACTATGCCAAAATCCTAGCTTGGCCGCGCCTAAACCATGCCAAAGCCACGCCGGCCATGCCGCTGGCTGCCAAACGAAGGTTTGCAACAATCAATGGCCACCCTTCCTTCTGAGATGCAAATCTCAGTGGTCCAAGTTCGCAACCAAACGCGAGGCAACTTTTGGCCCAATGCCAAGCCCTAATTTTGGCCGCGCCTAAACTATGCCAAAACCCTAATTTTGGTCGCGCCTAAAACTTTGCCAAAATAGCTTGGCCGCACCTAAACCATGCTAAAGCCACGCCGGCCATGCCTCCATGTCGCTGGCTGCCAAACGGAGGGTTGCAACAATCAACGGCTACCCTACCCTCTGAGATGCAAATCTCAGCCGTACAAACTTGCCACCAAATGACTTGTGGAAATCTCTCGGTCACGGTTCCAAAACCCTAATTTGGCCACGGTGCCAAAGCCCTAATTTGGCCACGCCAAAGCCATGCCAGCCATGCCTCCATGCCGCTGGCTGCCAAACGGAAGGTTGTAACAATCAACGGCTATCCTTCTTTCTGAGATGCAAATCTCAGTCGTACAAGCTCGCCACTAAACCAAACGACTTATGGCAACTGTTGGCTATGCTGCCAACTCTTTGGCCACGACGCACACTTAGCTATGCCAATTCTATGGTCACGACACCAAACCCTAATCAGCCACGCCAAGAGCATGCGCAAGCTATGCCAGCATCGTGGCTACGCCACTGGCTACCAACGGAAGGTAACCACAATCAACGGCTAACCTTCCTCTCAAGATGCAAAATCTCGACCGTCGAAGGTCACCACCGAGCCGGCAAGCCTCCCAAGCTCAACTTTCCAAACAATAGCAACATGCTCCACCTTTTCCACGAAAACACTAGAGACATCAAAACATGTCACAAAACTGGGGGATGCTCATCAGGGTATTGGTCTGGCGGTTTACAGCGTGCGGCGTACACTACGCCCGTTACAAGAAAGTGTCATAAGAGTGAGGCGGTTAGTAAATACAGGAAGTAATGGTGAAACGTTTCCTTTATTATGGAAACATCAATTCCAGGCGTTACCCGTTACCGCTTTCTTCCATTTACTCAACCGTTTCCACTACTTACGAGACCAGGGTACGTTTTGTTGCGACTTGTATTAATAGGTCTCACCTATTTCCACCAAAGGACAAGTTTTGGTCAGGAGAATACAACACTCAGAAATCACCTGTTAGCTTTCCACATTGCTAGCGTTTCACTTTCTGATACAAGTCGTAAAACAACCACTCTTCCAGAATCAACTATTCTGGTCTCAACACTCTCTTTGCTTCCCTCCCCAAGACCAACCCTTCTCGTTCACTTTGTGACCTAAGCAAGTCTGGGATGGCCATTTCTTGGTTCAGGCCGGATTTGTATAGATTGATCTCTCGAATCTAAAGTACTCCCGTGCAGTACATTGTTTAGGGTTTAGACTCGTTTCTCACCCATACACGAAATTACCAAAATCATCAGAAACCGTTTTCACCCTCAAACAATAAGTGATTTCTCGAGTGATTAGGCATTGAGAGATAACTAATACCTAATTTAATACCCATAACAAATATGCCGTTGACCTTATTAATGACCCATGTTGGTGTCTGCAGGCGTCTAACAATTTGTCTATTCTTTGAGTGAATGGAGAGTTGATACTCTAAGTATGACAGTTGATAGGATGGTATAGAAATCTGTAGGTTTGAATGATCTTGGTTATGGGACAAAGTTACAATATCTGTTGATGTAGCTGTCTTACCAAGAATGGGTAGTTCAGACTCATCAGTAACCACAACGGAGGATTCTGGAATTGAAAGTTTGAAAGAAGGGGTATTGTCCACATCGATGTCCATGTCGGCTGCTCTTTCCACCATGCCCTCCACCTGTGTCTAACAATTAACGGAAACTGAAGTACCAAAAGATTGTTGAACTCTGCATCAGACTTGCTTAGGGAAATCCTTAACCCACTTGCTTTTGTCCTTTTTCCTTAGAGATTTGTTTGACCCATGATGTCCGGGTCTTCTAGGAAGGATATTGAATATCTTTTCCGTTAAGCTGGGAAAGTCAGCCTTACTTGATGAGGAAGTTTCCTTTATAAAAGATTGTGTGATGTTTATTGGAGGAACCGGTAGATTTTTTTTTCTTCTACTTCCTTCAAGAAATCAGGCACTACACATGCCTCACTAAGAGATGGATTTGAATACAGATTCAAATTTGTAGCCAGCTAAATAAGGAAGTTTTGGTCAACCCTAGACGTCTTCCCTATCACTGCAATGTGATCATTGAACTGCATCTTCCCTGAGTAAAGTTTTATCATCTTTGGAATTGAATAATGCCTTTGTTGTTCCGAATCTTCAAGAGTATTGCCAGTAAGTCTTGAAGACGTAGTGTTGTTGGGTCAATTAGTAAAACATCTCCACTGAGTTTTCTCATAGCATGAATAATCTCTGATGACCAGAACTGATATGGTACATCATAGATTTCCAGATGATAATCATGTTGGTTCTGGGTTGTTGGGCTCCGAATTTGATCATGCCATCTGAAAATTGAAAATGTCACATTAAAAGCCACAAATTTGAATTCCATATTTGCACTAGATAAATCCATGTCCACATGGAATATTATTTGAAATGAATTTATTGGAAAGATCTGAAACTTAGCAAAAATTTGTAATTCAAAACACATCGCAATGTCAATACGATTCCAAGATTGAACCACAGCAGGAGAAGAGATGATAAAAGCATCATTCTATTCCCTAGTTAACGCGGTGGACTGTCAATGAAGATTGCTTTTCTGGAATTCTGAACTTTAAAGGATGAAGGAGCGGCAAAGTTATCGCACATGAATGGAGACAAAGTTGCTTTGGAAGTTTGATTGGACAAGTTGATTCTACGAGGCTTGGATTGTCTAGCTAGAGATTGAGTATAAGTTGTGCCTGAACGATTAAAAGATTGAGGTATGGAGGAAGGGATGGGAGGTGTTTAGAGATGGATGAAGAGTAGTTTAGAATTAAATCTAGAGCTTCTCCAACGGCGAACCAACCAAAAAAGCATTCAGCAGATTGGATATAGAAGTATACAGGGCCAAGTTTTGGATCAGGTCTAGCTAGGATGATATATAGATAGTAGCCATTAGCATTTGATAGTTTTGTAACACTGAACCAATTCTTATTATCATCATAGTTCCAGACTTTCCTTCCTGCATCACCATTTTTGGATGCTTCGAAGAAAACAAATTTTAGATCAATAGCGAGAGAGCGGCTGAAAATCCGTTTACTGAACCATGAGTATGGAACTCAGTTAGGGTAACATTATAGGAAGGTATTGATTTATTACATGAAAATCTATGAAATTTCTTGTCAATTTGCACATAGCGATGTTCGGAGATCATGGTGATAAGGGAAAAGGAAAGAAACCTATGGATCTAAGAAAAGGAAATGTAACCTATGGAAAACTAGGGATTTAGACACTAACTAGGATGAAGAAATGTTGGACATGGAGAATGGTAGAGGAGAGGAGAGAGAAAACGACAATTTTCGGTCGTGTGACTAATGTCTTTGTGGAAATCGGAGTATTTATTTTTGCCACGTATTTTACGTGTGTCCGCTACCAAAGGTCAAGGGTGTCTAAAATCTTTGCTTATTCTTTCATACAACTCAGTTAACTGGATGTTAAATGGCGTCAGTTTTGTGTCATGTTGTTTCTGATATCCTGCTTTTCGTCATGATTTTTCACGTGAGCTTCACCTTGATTATTGTATTGTGCACTCTGACGGTTCTTTCTTCCGATTATTTTGATAATTAAATGTCCAGCCGAATTCTCTCATTTCACGAGTTTCTGCATCATCCACGACCTGAGCGTAATCTTCTGCGCAATCATATATACAATTCTTCCAAAGTTTTGGCTGGTCTACAAACTATTAAATTGTATACACCCGCTCGATTGTATGGGTATGCATTTTTGTATGCCTCGATTACAACCTGATCGTTGGCATCATCTACTTTAGTTAACTCCTGCTTGAAGCGTCGGTAAACTGGATAATGCTCTCACCTTTTGAACCTTTAGAAGGAATGGTGAATGCCATCCCTTTCGATCATGTCGATTGTATTTGCAATTCGAACATAATTTATCAATCAACTTTTGGTAAGTCCCGGTCGACTGTGTCCAGAGCTGGTTGAACCATGTATTGCACCACTAGTCAATGACTGCGGAAACATCTTACATATTAGTTCATTATTGTATTCCTAAAGGGTCATTCCAACTTCATCGTATAGTATGTCTTGATCTGGATCCTCAACTTTCTCTTTGAACTCTTGGAACCTTGGGTACTTGAAAGTTCCTTGGTGTACCAGACTATCTGGTATTATTCATGAAAGGCGCTCTAGTGGCCCAACGAAGTTTGTTTAGCTTGTCCTTTATGAAATTCTTTAATTTTAGTTATCACTTTTTCAATCATCCTAAGAAGACGAGCATCTGTTATTGAATTAAAAACACCGTCGAGGAATTTTCTCCTTCCTTGGACATATCCTCAGGGATCTCCACTCTGGATGTAGGTCATCTTCTTTCTGGTTCTGGTTCTGGAGATTTGCTTCTAATTCTGGAACGAGTGTAGTGATCATGCGAGAGTTCTCTCCCGTCCTACTTGAAAAAGCGGGGGTATAACAACCACATCCAATAATTCGTTCGGCAATCTGTATGGACTAAACTCCAATATATATCCGAGAGCACCAACTTAATAGCGAGCTCTATCAAGAGATATATTAAAGAGCTTTATATGTATTAATTTATCAATGCAATCAGCCAATCAAACAGATAGAAATCCATGAGCCTGATTGATATGAGAAATAACTTGGACGGTACCAAAGACCAATTTCCAAAATGTTAATCAAGTTATATCCAACAAACAAGGTTGGATTTATCAACTGATTGAACTATGCACAACCTGTGATATTTCAATTATATAAAAACATAATGCGGAAAAGAAATAACACAGACAACAGAAATTTTGTTAATGAGGAAACCGCAAATGTAGAAAAACCCCGGTACCTAGGCCAGCTTTGAACACCACACTTTATTAAGCCGCTACAGACACTTTCCTACTACGATTTAACTTCAGACTGGAATGTAGTTAAGCCCTAAACAAGTCTCACACCGATTAAGGTACAGTCCCGTTCCTTACGCCTTTAGAACTACGCCGGGTTCTGCGATTTTGATTCCTTTAGTTGATCTCACCCACAACGAAGAGTTGCTACGACCCAAAGTCGAAGACCTATAAACAAATTTATCTCCCAACAGATAAGTCTATTATGATAGATAAATCTATCTTCCACAGAAGTACCTTTTGTTCCGTCTTATGATAAATCAAGGTGAACAAGAACCAATTGATAATATGGTCTTATACTCCCGAAGAGCAGCCTAGAAATATCAATCATCTCACAATAACTTAACTATATTGTAGTAGAAGAAGTTACTTTGGAACCACAAAGTCTGAGACGAAGAACTTTGTAATTACTTTTTATATATTACCTATCAGAGATAAATCTCTAGCAAATCTTAGAGAAGATAGTACTCAATACGATAGAACAAGTTAGATCAGAATATGCAACTATAGAGAAAATAGTTGGATTTAGCTACACGAATCCCGAATGAAGTCTTCAAGTCGTTAACCTAATATGGTTTTGGAAAAACCTAGGATAAAGGAGAATCGACTCTAGTACGCAACTAGGACACAAGAAAGTCCCGGGATTAGGTTTTCCAGTTGCTAGAGTTCTCCCTTATATAGTCATTCAAATCAGGGTTAGTTACAGTCAAATCAAAGATAGCTTAGTACAAAGCATTCAATATTCACTGTTAGATGAAATCCCTATTTAAGATTCAAGCTAAGTCTGCTTAGAAATAAAGAAATTAATCTCCATTGTTAGATGTCTTAGCTTGTTACACACAAATTAAATATACCTTCATTTAGATATGGGTAACCATACCTAAACATGTATATTGAAATTGGCTCAATAACAGTTAACCGAAGTTAGCTATATGAACACTTTTGTCTTAACCACATTCATCTAACACTTCTAGATCAAATATGATGATCAATCAAACATGAAAGATAATCACATGAATCTAATTGTGTTTCACATAGAGTTGTTCAATTGTTCACTATTTCATAAAAATATATATGAAAAAATTGAAACAAAATCGGATTGAGTAATCGTACAAAGTACTTATATAACAATCAATTCATGAAAATTAAGCCATGGTTTGCAAAGATTGCATTCCTTAATTCATAAATGTTTTAGTTCATGAGTATGAGAATCATACTTAACCAATTTTATAACCTAACCACTGTGTTCGCTAACCAGGTACGCAAAAAAAAAACTCCGAACCTTGGCCTTGTCCAGCGGTTCGCATACCATGTACACGACCAGTAGTCCCATACCCAACTCAGGTAGAACCATTCACATACTAGGTACGCAAACAAGGTTCACGTACCTTAACAGTTAAAATCGTTCGCATACTAGGTTCGCAAACAAAGTTCCCGGACCTGAATCACTACAAAACATTTCTCATACTAGGTATGCATACTGTGTTGTATTCAGGCATGGTTAAATGTTATAAACACCCTTTTCAATCATTGAAACATCCTTAGAAGGCGATAATAAATGTCTTACATAAACTATTATCTTCAAGTAATTTTCAAGTGATCGAATGATCAATACGAAACGTCCAAGTCGACATCAAATGACTGTCTCATACAAATCATATAAGATGTTTCAGGGCGATTTCCACATGATCATCTTTTGAATTAATATTTAATTTCCAACAAATAAATTGTTTCCATCTAAACTCGTCAGGAATACGATGAATATAGCTAAAGCAAAAAACTTTCAACTCATATTTCGAGAAATAGATAACCGAGTTAAACTCAGCTCGAAATATCAAATGTGTATAATATAAAAGTCTATATAGTTATACGACTTAGTCTCATTAGGAGATAGAATAGATTAGACTTCTGAGTGATAAATAATTAAGTTTTAGTCTCCATATACCTTTTGTTTATGAAGTTCCTCCAAGCTCTCCTCAATAGATCTTCGTCTTCAATCGATGAACGCCGTGAAGTCTAAATCTCAACTACACATTTTATCCTAATCCGAGACATAGCTATAAGTAGACTATAAATTAAGACTATAGTTTTGATCAACTAAACTTGACAAATAATCTTGAGATAGCAATACTTGCGAGTTCGACCGAGCAGTGCTCTAACACTACCGATATCGTACCACTTTCTTCATCATTCATGGTGCGTTCTGACCTGACGACGATTCTTCCCCTACTCTGTTAAGTTAATGTTTGACATGCATAAGTGCCTACTCACCGTGATTATGCACGCCTGTGTCTGTGTAGATCTTCAGTAACCACATGTTTGTTACCTAAAAGAGCTTTCTTTAATCTATCCAGATAGATCACTTCTCTTTGTTTGAAAGATCTTTGCAAGTTAAACGGACCTCCAAGAAACTGCCAAATATATTGATTATGCTGGTTTATATCAACATTCATCAATCGATCTTGTTGTGTGGAATAAATGGCATTTATTGAAACCATTTTTCAAGTTTTGATATCAGGCGTGCATTGCATTTCCCCATCCCTTTCAACTAGTTAAACATTTACTTAGAACTTGAACTAGGATTCGCAGTTCATTTATCCCACATATCATATTTATTGGCATTATTCCTTGAGCGAGTACAAGTTATATGTTCAATGAACTCGCGGGTTTTCCTTGTTAGGTATGGAATCATCGACCCCCTCATCATTCTCGATTATAAGTCATTTTTTGTTTCCCCGATTCTTTAGATCTAAGGTTTTGTCACGAACAAGATCTTGATCCTGTCTATTTTTTATAGGCATTGCGAGTGCTGACTGAACCTCATCCTATGCGATCATCGCATGATTCGCTCGTCTTTGAGCTTCATATCTCCTGTCGTGTCGAGAATTATTAGTAGAAATGACTTCTCGAGATGTTTGTATAATTTTTTGCTATAATCTCGTTTAGAGGAAACATGATCTCTTTTATCGCTTCCCCTTAGTAGGTGCCAAGGTTTGTGCAAGAGTATAAATCTTACCTAAACACGTACTTAGACGATGGTTATTTTGTTATTGATGATCGATCTATGGCCTTTTTCCCATACGAACAAAGTGAGGGAGGGTATCTACCAAAAAAAAAAAAACCTTTGATGCTTAAGTTAACTAGAGTTTTCACAAGAGATTGTGCATAGAAGATTGTGTACGTATGTTTTGGGGTTATGAACCCATATATTTATATATTTTCGTTTCTGGTGGGATAAATCTTAATTTTCTGGATAAGTTGTGACTTTGTTTGACTTATCCAACAAGTATTCCAGAATTTTCCAGAATCTTTCTCTAGGTAACTAGGGTAACAAGTATTATAGAACCTTCTCTATATATTATTTGCTAAATCAGGACGGTGGTATTGGGTGCAAACGGTGAGGCCCAACAAGCTGATTGCAACACCCAAGCCCCAGATGAAAAATGCAAAAGCCCAAACCAAATAGGGAGCGTGGGGGTGGGGGGGACATCCAAAGCGATGAAAAAATCGGGCAAAACCATCAGGAGGTGTAAATATCCTACAAGGAATATGGCTAGGTTCAGCAGCGTCTTGGCTCGACTGGGGTGTATATATATCCACAGTAGAAAGTCAGCAGGGGTCGAAACATCATGTTCACTGTTGCTAAGTAGCTTGCCGACTCGGCAGATTGAAGCGACCCGATTAGACCGCCGGTCTAGCTACTTGATGACGTCATGCTAACATAATGGTGTGCAAGCTGACAACATGCGGACATCGTCATTCCAACCCTTGTTGATGTCATGCTAACATTATGATGATGCAAGCTGCTTACTGGGTAAGCTTCCTGACGTGGCGCACCAGAATATTTTTCCTAACATTGGTGAAATGTACTATTTTGAAGGCGTGGTATTGTTGCTGCTGATGAGGCACTACCAGAGTTCACGTCGGCTTTACTGACTATAATTTCTAGATGACGTGACTTGACATGATGGCATGGAAATTTCTTGTACTTAGGTTGGCAGTCCATTGCACTATTCCACCATCTCTGGTTTCAGTACAGAGAGACCAGCATATGTTGGAAAATTGATATTAAAACAGGGTGAAGAAAAGAATGTTGTAATAGGGTTCAAGGCTCTAATGAAAGATCCTTTTCGATAATATTCGACCCTTTCCCAATTGAATTGGCGAGTACAAACAGGTCAATGTATATTGCCGTCAGGATACTTGAAGCCCCACAACAGTGTTAGATTCAAAGCTTGTACGACCTTGATCCAACCAAGAACACACTAGTTTTGTTTCTGATAATGCTTGTAAGAAAGAAAACAGAGAGAGTTGAGATATTGTTTTGAATGAAAACAAGTCTCCTATTTAAAGAGGAAACACACCCTTTGGAGATGACTCTTCATCTCTACATGCATCTTTTCAGAGTGAACATGCGCGTCTCTTCCTTCAATGCGTCCATTGGTGAAACGAGATCTCTGTTCAGTTTTCTAACTGAAAATAGAAACCCTAGAACAGAAAATTTCCGGGAACAACCTAAATGCCTACAATTTAAGGGTTTGTTGAAAATATCCAACAACATATCTAGCGCTTATAAGACCCAAGTGATGCAAAATAATAGGTTACAGACAAATGTATTACGGAAGGCGAATATAAGGTGAGGTTCATGCAGCAATACAAATCTCAACAATTTCATCACAAAAATTACGATTAAAATTTTATTTTGAGTTTCGACCCAAAATACATACATAACCGATGGGGTTGCCGCCATCTTCTTTCGCCCCAAATTTTTGGCGCCAAGCAGAACTGTGGTGGCAAGTTTACATGGATGGATAAAATGGAAATCTGTGTGACGTTTTATGTTTACATATGTATACATCGGCTATAATTTTTTAGGGAAATTTACAGAAATAGGCCTGTTTTTTTTATGGTTTGCAAAACTAGGCCTGTTTTTTTATTTATTGCAAAACTAGGTAAGTTTTGACCAAAAGTGATGGATGAAAAGTTAGTTGCAGTTATCTGCCAACTGTCAAAAGTTCCCCAGCTTAAAAGACGTTTTAGTCCTTCAATGTTCCATCAACTACACATATTGTCAAAATGGAGCTAAAATATATCGGTGAGTTGACTCGGCTAACTCTGATTCAGACAGAGTTTTGGATTTTTCTGGCGTTTCTTAGGCCGAGTTCAGGTCGATTTCTTCTCATTCCGGCACAATCATCTGCCAATTGCAACAGCACCAGAACCTTGTTCCTGCAATTCTTCTTCGTTTTTGCATAATTACCTGATTCAGAACAACCCCATCTCTTTCTGCATCTTCAGTCATTGCAAACTGCACCATATGTAGCTGTACAATCTATTGAAGCAACATCAACAAATTGGCATTATGACCTGCAATTCATAACCATCCATCTAACTCATTCTTCATAACTCAGGACAATTCCTTGTTCCAGTTGCAGAACCAACTCAAAACCACCAACAGCCACTGGAACAGCAGCTTCATAATCTTCTTAACCTTATTCAGCTTCAGAAACCTTTCAACTCTTCAGCTGCTTCAATCTGCAAAATCCTTCAGTTCCAAATCCCCCTTCTCAATTTCAGATTCAAACACGATTAAAGAACCTTAATTCCTAATTTATATTTTTCGTGAGTTCTTCTTGAACAACAACTTCAACTCAATCCTGTTGAACTCAGAAAGGGTCACCAACAACATCAGCTCATCATCTTTTCTTATTTAATCCCATCTCTTCAAAAATCCATAAATTCCTTCCCAGATTCGTGTGGAACTTCGAATTGAGAACAACCCATCTGTTATATTCCTGAAACCTCTCTTCTCCATCTTTGAATCAAGTTACTAGACTTCTTTTCCAGATTTTGCAGCAAACCCTAACCCTTGATATATTGATTCTTCTGAACTGAAGAATGAGATGAAAGTACAAAAGGAGATTAAATTTATCTAATCGATCGACATCAACATCTCCATCTTCTCATCACAATAAAACCGTCAAATCTCTGAAAATCATTTCAATTCCTCATGAATTTCATCTCGATTGCAGATAACCACACAACCCTAATTTCTTTGTAACATCTCCAACTAGAGTCAGATTGCAAATTCGATCGAAACCCAACTCAAATCCACCATAAACTACTTGTGTTTCATCACCATCTCTCAAATCAACTGCAAGTCATGGCTTTCTCAGTTCGTAACCAGAGAGAACCAGGAAGAAGAAAATCAAAATCGATCTCTCTGTTTTCTGCAATTAGATGGGTTTTCCCCCGTATCATCTTGTTATCCTAGCATCTAGACCGTCCAATTTCTCTGAGACCTGGATATGTCAGATTACTCATTCTGAGACCGACACGTGTGATGTTAATTCCTATGGACTTCATCGTAGCCGTTCAATTATCTTCGAGATTTCATCACTCTTAGATTAGGCTTTCAGATCGACACACGTGGGTGAGATTAAATATCTACTGACACACGTACAGAAAGGGAAATTTAGTAATCTTAACACCTGCACGAGATCTCTCGATACGAGATTTTGGCGAGATATTGACAAGTCAACAAGAGATATTGACTGAGATAATGAATTTGGATGGAATCCGTTTGATAGGCTTAGATTTGCAATAAATAAAAAAACAGGCTCAGAAACGAAAGTGAGGGTCTAGAACAGGCCTATTTCTCAATATAATCCAATTTTTTACTAGATGTGGTGGCTCAAATTGGTTGTCCCAATCTGAATATATTGGTAGAGTTGTCTTATAATCCATATTCATTTGAATACATGGTGGTCTAAGTGAAAGATATCGTATTAGTTCATCAAAATCATAAAATCTTCGCCCAGGCTTATGTTTATCGTCACAAAAGTAAGGCTTCAAAACTCATATTTTCATGGACAATTGCAATTCACTGTGATTATGTAATTGATAATGCAACTAAGGAGAACAATCAATCATAGAAAGAAGCTTCATTAATAAAAGAAACTGTTTTTTTTTCCCTTGGTATTTGATAATGTAAACGAACTCAAGATAGTATTTCCAAGATAACAGAAGTAAACTCATCAAAACCGAGCATGGAATAATAATTACATTTGCAACACCTTGGGCGTTTTCAAAATCAAAACTTGTCTTGGTAACTGACTCTAGATCTGATAAGTCAAACATAGGATTGATTGCTTCCACTGGTTGCGAAGGATTCTCCTAAATGGACACATCATTAAATTTTCCAAGCCTGCAAAGAATAAAGCATAATCACATATATATAAAGCCATTAGAAATGGGAAAAATAATGCAGATCAAAGAACACAACATTAGCGCACAGCTTAAATTAATTGCTGACATCGTGTAGGCCCATCTAACGTACACATGTGATTTCGTTCAAGGAAACAGAACGAAGCAAGTTTTGAAGTATCAAATTCACAACTTGTTTATCCAAAGATCAACCTAGTCCTAAAGTGCAGTAGATTTTTTTTTCAATAACTTGGTGTTGAACGGAAAAAAGAAACTCACTGTCAGTTTATCCTAAAAATAACTGAACAAAACTCACACTTGGATAGATACTTGCTGAATAAGAATACTCTACGCAGAATACATGTAAAGAACCTCAAGCTCGTCAACATTATTAGACTAGTCAAGTAACGAATTAGTCGATGATAACTCGATTAGTTTAACATGATCGTTAATTAATAGAAACTAATCTAACGACGATCTAGATATGAAATTAATACCGCGTGATAGATCTCGAAAAATTACGCAGAGTAGACTACTTGCACGCGTCATTCAGACACTGGGTAAAGAAGATTTATCAAGTTATTTTCAGAGAGTAAAATAGTAATTTTGGATTTTGTCTTTGTGGCTGCACGTGTCAAAGTGAGCGGGTATCTCAGCAATTGGGTCAGCCTTATCTCCACGTCGTGAGGATAACTTTCGGTTTTCTCATCTTTATATTCATCTTATTTCTTCTTCTCTTTCTCTGTTCGTTCTCTTCCTCTCCTGCTCTTTTTCTTCTGCAAGTTTCAGAGATTAATTGAGAGCTTTGTCACCAGTAAGAGGTGTAAAAGATCATGGAGTTACTAATAGTGGTGGTGCTGTTGTCTGTTGTTGATTCGGACTCGAAGAAGGAAGTGAAATAGAAGTTAGGGTTTCTGAGGTTGAAATTCTTGAAGAATTGATGATGATATGATACTGATGAAGGATAAGTAACAATTGGGTTGTAGTTTAATTGGGGCCTTGAAGTTGTTTCAATGACGAATCAGTGAAGAATCGGTTAATCAGGGTTCTATGAGAAGAACTCTAAGATGATTTAGAAAGTGAATCTGATGCTCTAGAAGATCAATTAAAGATGGGTTTTGTGTGTTGAATGTAAATAAGAAGATTTAATATCTGATTTTTTATTCACAAAGAAGAATTGAAGAATTAGGGTTTCATGTTCTTCCCTATTCAAAAACTAGGGTTTTGAGAGTTACCCAGATGGTTTAGGGAGGAGATGATTTGGTATTGATTGTTGGAATCAGAAGAAAGAATGAGTTGATTTCAGTTTGGATGAGACAAGCTGTTTGAGGTAATTATTCTTCTTAGTTAGCTTAGTAATGTTGTATGTACTTTCATTACTGAGTATGAGTTTGTTAATTGATTTAAGCTATGGGATAGATGTATGTGTATGGAACTGGAGGAGGAATTATTACACTGAGTTGGTGATTGAGACAGTGAAGAGATGAAGATGGTGTTGTTATGAAATAAAGATGAAATTAGAGTTTCTGAATTAACTCTGAGTTCTTGAGGACTGATTTAATTCAGTTCTGCTGATGGGTTTATTTGTGTGGAAATTGTATTGTAGTTGAATGAGATATAGTGTTGCTGTCGATGATTCTTGTATGCAACTGATATGAGTGTCAGGGAAGAAAGTTTATTTGCTTGTGGTGGAGAACATGGTTGTGTTGCTGATGTTATTGCACAAAGAAATAGATTTCGGTGATATGGTTGTTATTTGAGTTGAAGCTGCAGGGAGGAGTTGAATTTATGGCTGGAGATGATAGAGCTAAGGGTGTTGGTGGTTTTGGATATGTATTATAGATGAATACAATTTTGTTGAACTACAATTGGTTGTAGTTTATAGTTTGTGTGTTTAATAATTGAACTGAGGTTGATGAGGGTATGGATTTAGAAGTGAATTGCTAATAGTGGTTATCATAATGATGGATATATAAGCAGTTGTAGTTAGCTGAATGGTTTGGATGTAGATCTACAGGGGTGGTTGATGTTACTAGTGAAGTGAAATGGTAAGTCGTGGTTATAGTTAATATGGGGGGATTATTGATCTGATAACATTTAGAGGAATGATTTAGAAAGGCGTATATAAACTGTTGCGGGTGAAGATATGAATGAACTGCTGGTGTTAACTTACAGAAATGGAATTCGGGTTATAGTGGTGGTATGTTGACTAAGGTACAGTGTTCCTTGAGACGAATGTATGCGTGTCTGAATTGAGATGGTAATGAACTGAGTTGAGATGTCTAAACCAATGTAGTCAATATCGTCCGTATCGGCCGATATATCGGGGATATTTCGGATATCGGCCCAAAACGATACGATAAGAAGGATATCGGGGATACGATATTCGACCGATAATATCGGCCGTATCGGTCGAATATCGGCCGTTTCGGTCAAATATCGGCCGTATCAGTCGATACGAAATTTTCCTACATTTCCTGATATGAGACGGTATTGGTCGTTTTCTATAAAGTCTAAGGGTAATTTTGGCGAAGAAAGTCTTCCGGGTGGTAGTAGAGGTGCATGTAGCTCTCGAAGCAAGTCTACTAAAGTTACTCTTTTGTTTTTTAGATAAAATTGATGTTATCTATTATATCTTATCCGAAAATGTGTGTAGAAATGTTTAATATAAAATTATAGTCTCTAAATCTATGACCGATATTTCAACGATAATATCCCCGATATAAAATCGTACCAGTGTATCGGTCCCGGCCGAAATGAACCGATATCCGATATTAACTACATTGGTCTAAACTGATAAGTAAGAAAAAGTTGAACTGAAAGTATGTTGGTAGAATGAATAAAGGTTAAAATGGTGATTAGAGTTGTAATTAGTGGTTGCTGTGAAAGCTTGGAACTGCATTTTGCAGGTAATAATCTGTTGTTGTATTTGTAAATTGATTCTGAAGTTCATTTAGATAGAATGAATAGTTTGTATTTGTAATGAAATATGTAATAGAAGTTTAGTTTAGGCTTTTGGCCTATTTGTCATCCCAATCAGATGTCTGACTAGTTTAGTTAGATAACTCAGTTTACCTGACTGAGTTGAGTTAACCCTGAGTTGAATTGGTTCGACTCAGTAGACATGGACCCGAATTAACTCGTTGCCTAGACTTGACCTTGACTGTTGGCTGTTAGGTGACCTTTGACCATCAGTTTGACCGTCAGAGACTGTTAATTGACTCAGATGAAATGGACCTTAGGTTAATGGGCTGGTCTAGTGGACTTGGGCTTAAGACTAGTTATCCTATATTGATGAATTAGACCTCTGTGGTCTGAATTAGCATTTCGTTCCTTCTACAAAGTTGTAGATATTCTTAAGACTTATCTAATGGACTATAAAAACAACCCAATTCAATTAGTAAACCTTAGCTATGCTAAAGATAGAGAATGAAAAGGTGTAAAGTCATAAATGGGCTTATCACCATTAGATAGATTTGTATGAGCCTTGTATCATCCTTTTGGATAAATTCTTAGAGTTCTTGTGTGATTAACATTTAGTCTATTTAACAACGATCAATTCAAAGGATGAACCAGTGGATCGTGGATCTCGAGGTAGGCGTGGCTTGTCATCAAATGTGGTGGGAATACATTTGACTCTTTGGTAATCATTGTTGTTCTTTTACAAAAGTTTATGTTTATAAAGTCATGCATTGTCTTTTATGCATTCCATGCTATATTTAAACTGCATTATGATAATTATGTGGATTCTGTTAATCTTTCCATGGTTTGGAAAGGACTTGTAATGTTTGTTTGTCATATGAATTGTTATGGGAAATGATAATTTCCACCTGTGGTATATAGGATACGCTCCTTCACATTTATACCTAGACCTTTTATGATATATTTGGTCGACAGTTTGCGAGTTCGGAATTGTCGACATCCATACGTACGATTAGATGTGGATTTGCGGGTTCGGAATTGCACAACCATATTATACATTGTTTGAAGAAGGAGTTTGTCCATATACATGTTGTTTATTTCAAGTGACTTGGTCACTTGTGGTTGTTTGAGAAAACATGAATTGTTTTCTAAATCTTGCTCATGATTTCTTTAAAGTTAAATGTTATTCCTACAGGGCACCCCTTTTAAGGATGATGTGCTCACCCATTCCCACTTTCAGTTTCAGAGACAGATCAGAGTTGCGCAGCGAAAGCTTAAATCCTTGAGTTCATTAGTTGGTTAACTTGGGATACGTTTATTATGTTGTATATTTTATCTGTGAACCAAATAACTATTGTATATGTATCATTTGAGAGAAGTTCTTGTATATATATATTTCAGAGCGGGGCTAGTTTTTGGGTTAAGTTTAGTAGCAGATCTCCTAATTGAATGTTTAAGTAAATGATTTAAAGTTTTAGTGCCTTTTTATTTAATAAATCTCTTGGAATAGTCAGCTGTTAGCTTTGGGGGCGCTACAATACATGTGTTTTATGACGTCCTAAGATATCTTCCTTGCCACAGCTGCAATCCATCTCTCAGATAGAAACATAAAACAATTGTTAACTTGCTTCATAAAAAGAAAGAAAAAAACAGAGAGGATAAATGTTAACTTGCTGGCATCAAATAGCATATCTACAGGTACCTTGTGATAAATATTGAATCTAACTAATACCTAACCAAGTTCAGTAACAGTCTTATCATCAATACAAAATCAGGACGTCCACCCTTCATAACGCCATGAAAAAATGGTATTCTAACAAAACCCTTACAGATGATACCTTAAAATCAATGGTCACATCAGGTGAATCCTTTTTAGAAGATATACCTAACATAAAGTAAGATATATTCATCAAGAAATGTCATAGGAAAAAACTATAAATTAGGCTTTCTGCTCTCCCAATATCTAATCTAACTTTTTTGGATATCTAAAACCCAAGTACCCTGCAACCCAAGTCTCGTGAGTATTTAGGTCCATAAAACAAAGTTAACCATGAGATATCTTCTACTGCCGAACTACTACTGCCGAACTACTACTGAAGTATGCCCATTACCTGTTCATCCTCCTCACCACTTTCTGCATTTACAAATAACCTCACTCCATTACTCCGTTATAATGAATTGCTATTTCTATTAAAAATGAAGAAGGAGAAAAATCTAAAATCAGCTCCTGCAAAACAATATCATATGTAGGAGCATTAAAAAACACCAAGACCAACATTGACATTATACCTTTCTAGAATACAAAAAATCCTTCATTTGCACCACTGATAAGATGCATGGAATAAAAATTCCGTATTTCCGACATACGAAAGCATCCCAATTCCCAAGAAAAGTCATTTAGCCTCATTCTGTTACTCGCTAAATCAATTTTTCCATTGACTAAAAAACAATCTCTTATAATCAGAGAACTGTTTTTCTTTCAAGAAGATAAGTAACATACTGAGGAGGTAGGCAAACAAAAGTAAGACGAATCAAAACTGAAATTGATCACAAATATTACGAACATTATATCAAGTGGATGACCGATTTCATAAAACTTTTACGAACCCTACAAATCAAAAAATTGATCGTGAAGAGTATGATATCATAAAGAGTGTGAAACCTTATTTATTTCTCCTTTCATCATACCGAAATTAATGGCATCATTAATCTCTTGAGGGTTGACCTCTGACAACCAATTTGCGTAGGACAACAGAAAATAAATAACAACAACGGATATCGGTCAACCGAAAATCTAAATATTAGTGAAAGAATAATAAAATAAAATAAAATCTAAAGACGAAATCGTAAACAAATTCTTAAGCATTCGATTATAGGAAAAGAGGAAAAGGAAGAAGAGAAAGAGAGACAGTTGCGTTTTCCCTGTAAAGTTTTACTTATACGTGTTAGTAATAAATAGCCAAGATTCTATGATTTATCATAGAAACCCGTTTTATCATGTTTTACCTGTAAAACAAAAAGCAAAAGTTAATTTGTGATCGAATGAGATTAAAACCAAAAATGAGTTAGACATGATGACACATCACTTCGTAATCACTTTTTCTCTGTTTAGAGAAGAAATAAATCGGGAATAAGGGGAACTGAAGGAGAGAAAGTAAAAATCTTACCGGAAATATAGAACAGATCAATAAGGGTTTGGAAGAGAAAATTAAGATCTTCATGAATAAAGAGAGAAAACGAAGGTGGTGAGATAATAACAATTAGGGTTTGGATCGAAACTTGTATACATTAATAATTGGGTAGCCATAACTTACGTGGATTGACATCTGCAGTATCCATTGTTCCACCGTTGTGGTTCACCACTGGTGATGAGGAGCAATGGAGATTATGAGAGACCAACGGAGTTAGGGTTTAATGTCACATGGCGGTAGTAGTAGTAGAGGAAAACAAAAACGAAAGGGAGAAAACACGAAAAATGAGCAAAGTGGGGTCGAAAGTATGTTACATAGGTGGTGTGACGGAACAAAATTTTTTTATTGGTCTAAATATTTTTAGTGGGGCCAGAAGCTCTAGAATTTGAGCTTGATACAGCTTTTAACCACAACGGAGTATTTTCTCCTGAAACTATATATATAATTGGCCAGATAAATACCATACCGATCATACTACTCTACTTATATTATGGGTTAGCTACAACGATTTGTTTGAGACAAACTGATAGCCACATCTATGTGTTTAATTTGTTCCCAATTTTTATAGTGTTGGAACTCAGTTTTCTACCAATATTGTGTTTTTATATATTTATAATTATATTTTTTAAATAAAACTTCTATGGAAAAATTGGCTCGAAACACTACACCAAATCTAGATTTTTGTAACAATGACTTTCCTAACTAGTTTTATTTTGCTAACTCAAATGATCCGTTATGATTCTAGTAACGGTTATAAGGAGTTAGCAAACTAAGAAATAGTTACCATAATTAGGAATTAATTCATAAAAATTAAATAACTATTCATGGTGTTATATTATTAGTTATTCATTTCTAACACACTTTTAACTAAATTACTATTACAACTATTTCTACCCAAAATTGGATGTATCCTAAAATGAAACCCAAGTTTATAACTCTTTGTCATTTTAATGGTAACACACTTTGACATACCTAACACAATGATTTATTTTCAAAATTAGAAAATGTAAAATAGAGTTTTAAGATTTATAAATCTTTTGTTTGGAACCAATTTAAGTTGTAGAACCTTAGAATAACTTAAATCCCGGAACCAGGATGATATGGGAACTAAATGCTTACTTAGCTATTCTTCCCAAAGAACCCGGCCGACAGAAGAAAATTCATTATCTATATCTCTTCTCTAATCAAAAACCTGAGAACAAAATTCTGAAATTGAACTCAAAGAACCCAGATCCATTATCGTTCTTATTGATTGTTTATGATTGATTAAATATTCGTCATTCTTATGATTGATTTCTATTTCTATTGAACTCATTAATTTCAGAGGAACTTGAAGAGAAATAATAACTGATCGAATTTGTTTTCTTCAACTCATTCAGTTGCTGGTATGATTTCTCTTCTTCTTCTTACAATTTTTCAATTATCAACCTAGGGTTTGAACGGGATTTTTAAAATTTGTTTTAATTTGGGGGTTTTTGAACCTAGGGGTTTTTAAAATTTGCCTTAACTTAATTTGTGAGTCTTATTTGGTTTCCTATTTTTACAAATCTGTTTGTGAATCTAAGAGTTCATTTGTTGTGTATGATTTCATATTCTAATAGTTTGGATTGACAACTTTTGATTCAGTGAGAGATGTAGCTGTTCTCTTGGAAGTTAATAGGGGTGATTCTATTCGTCACGATTTTGAATCCATCCAGAGTAATTTCTTATCTCTAACTGTTATTACAATTGATGGTGAAAGTCTCTGTTAAGTTATGTTTTTTATTTCAATTTGCCGTAATCTTTGTTTCACATTGAATTAGGATTGGTTTAATGTTCTCATCAATGTTGCCAGTGCTTGGTAGTTTAGTGGTGTGTTATTTCTGCATTTGGATTCAATTAAGCATATATTGAGTTTTGATGATTGAATGCATGTTGCTAAAAATAGTCTATAAGCTGAAGGGCGAAGGCCTCATTGCAACCTTAGTTATTTTAGGAAGGTGTAGATTATATCTGCCTATTCTGGTGTATGGATTGAGTTTACATTTTTTGTTGTTGATGATGTTATTGTGAACTGGTTTTAAGAACTTACTATCACGGTTGCATATTTTGAGGATCGTAAGAGAAACAACACGATTGTATTGTTTTTTTATAAGTGCATATGAGTTTAATACTTATTGTTTTTCTAGAGTGATGCAGTACTTTGGGATATATAAGTTCATGAGTTTGTTGGACTATCCATGCCCAAAAAACTAACCTACTCTTATAAGCAGAATGACATTTTAAGGCAGCTACATTGTGGTTGATTTCTTTGCATCTGAACAACAAATATGTGGCAAATGGGTTCTGACACTCTAAAGACCCTCTAATACTGATTGGACTATCATTTGGCGTATGCATTTAATCGATATGCATTATTTGAATGAGTAAATTTTAGCGCATCTTGATTTTGGTTTGTTGTTCCTGTGCTTGAAACAAGGAATTCAATTCTAAGTACTATTTCTTTTACAGGGAAAAGCTTCAAGTCAGCAAAGGTTCATAGTGCATTGTCTTCGAGTTGGTCTTCAAAATCATTTCAGTCGAGCGACCAGAGATGCTATTGAATCACATGACCCAAATGAGCCGTGCAAACCTGGTGCCTACTACATCACACTTGAAAAGATCAATGCTGAGGAGGAGAAGCTCTATAAAGAAATTAAGGTAATAAAAGATAAAATGCTGAGGAGGAGAAACTCGGCGGATGTCTTCTGCTTAAGCTGCGCCACGTAGATTGGTTGCTTTGATTTCACAATTGTTAATCTTTTTGTTTAAGTTATTGGTTTTCAGTTGTTCTTTTTGTTGATCTCACATGATTTTCGATTGTTAATCTTTTTGTTTTAGTTATTGTTTGTCAATTTTGATGTGTTGGTTAAAATTTTTCTCAGTTCTGACAGATTTGCAGCATTCTAGTTAAATTTCAGTTTTGAACAACTGACAGAAATATCGGTTAACCATAATCGAGCATAACTAAACCAAAGCGAATAAGTTGATGATTCGTTTCTCAGAAACCGATTAGTGACTGTAGATCTTCTGATTTAATGCATTTACTTCCATTTCCTCAATCTCGTTTTACGAATGGACTCCCGAATAGAAATTAGATTTGACCTTATAATATCTAAAACGTACAATTGGGTCTAGACAAGTTCATCTCAATCTAATAACGTCCTTTAGACACAAGTGTGTGCTATTATGTAGAGAAATATCCAAAGTTTATAACGATATCAGATTCGAGTCTCAAAAACTGATTAGCGACTCGGAATCTTTCGAGCGAATGTCCATTTTGTCATATGTAAAAGCTATAATCTTTCTAGTGAATGTTCATTCTCGATCTAATGTCAGAGTCTTGTTAATTTGTAATAAGCTTATTTTCGGAAATACCGGGTTTGCATACCATAAAACGCTAACTCACGAACAAATGATGCGTACCCAAAGTCGTCGAACCATAGAGCTACGCAGTACGCATACTGGGTATGCATACCACTGATCTGGAGCCAATTCAATTGAGTCGGTAAGCGTACTGGGTATTCATATCGTCCTGTATCCATATTCATGTCTATCTTTTAACCGATTCGAAACATTCCCAAATGACATCAATGACAAATGTCTTTACTCGGTCTATACTCGAATGATCAATCTTAAATCGTTACATAGTTCATAAACAATAAGTTGTTCATAACTAAATTCATAAAGTGTGTGAATGACTGTTGCTTGGGATCATATTTCGAGATATTCAGCAATACAAGCTTGACTCGTAGAAAATAGTTTGAATGAATCTGAAAATATTCGACAGGGATGGTGTGCGTACTGGTATGCTTACCAACCCAATTCGTGAACTCAAACTACCAAGTTATACGTGTACCTCAAGGAAGTATTTATCGATTTCGATGATGTATCATGCTAAGTTTGAAGTCAGAACCCTTTTGGAGATTCGTGGTTCATAGTTTGTTTGCCGTTATACCACATTTGAAGTTCGAATCGATGCCGAGCTTCATATTTATCGATTTCGATGATGTATCCTGCTAAGTTTGAAGTCAGAGGAATCCCGGAGCTACATGAATATGAACCGAGCTTCTTGGTTCATAGTTTGTTTGTCGTTATACTGAATTTGAAGTTCGAATCGACCCTGAGCTTCGTATTTATCGATTTCCGAGATGTAACATGCTTATTTTGAAGTCAGAACCCTCCCGAAGCTTCAGATTTATCGATTTCGATGACGTATCACACAGTAAAACTACGTCATGACATGTATGACTACTCGAATTTACTTCATGACCTATGTGACTAGTCGAAATTCCAACCGGAAGCACAAAGAGAAAGCACAAAAGCACAAAGAAAACACACTTTCCATGATCCGTATGACAGTCTTAAATCAAATCTCTACCGTCCAAAATATCCCTAATCCGTATGACCACCCTTTATCAAATCACTACCGTCCAAACTTTTTTATATAAAAGATGAAAATAAATTTCTCTCACTCAACTTCCCTTTTCTTCGTTTTCTCTCAAATCGTCCGCGCCTCCGAAGAAAACCCTATCTCAAATCTTCCCTTCTTCTTCTTCCACTTAAAGATCGGCCATGGCTTCGACTGAAATCAGTAGCCGCTTCGTTTTGTTTGAATAACCCTAAATCAAGGATCTAAAATATGTAAACATGAAGGAGCTGATAGACACATTTTTGTGTCTAATTTGTCCTCAATGTATGTATTGTTGGAACTCTATTTTTGTACTAATATTGTGTTTTTATGTAGTTTTAGGAAATAAACATTTTTGGAAAATTCGGCTCGAAAAGTTGATTTTGTCACCCGGAGGACAAGTGTTGTTCGGACTCTCGCTTTTGGATAAGGGGTAACCTAATTACTAAGGGGAACCCCCATGTCATCCCAAGGCAGCTACTATTCGCACCCCAGTTCTGGTTAGGGGGGAGGACATCTTCTTCCCAAATTCAAAAACCAAAATTGGCGGGAAAAATTGTTATCAACTGGCAGATTTAGGGTTGGCAGTTTGGACGGGATTAAAGGAGAATCAACGACCCAAATTGATTGGGTTTGTTCCTAGGGCCTAGACAGAGCTGGTATGGGTGTTCAAATCGAGTTAGATTGGGTTGGATAATCGTGGGATGCAAAAACAGGGAAGTTGAGTTATTCTCGGCATTTTCTTGTTTATATGGAAGTTACGTGACCAAATGGGTAAGAAGTTATCCTGTTTGATTTGAATACATCCTATGAAGATTTGGAGAGGTTAAAACAAGCCAGCAGACGCGTGCATGGAAAGAAAATTTCTTGGGAATATTTTCATTCACTGCCGAGTAATGGGAAGATTTTTTGGATTTATGAGAAGTTATTCTTGGTCCAAAGGTGTATAAATATAACTCTTGGGTTAGAATAGAGGGTGTCGAGAGTTTGGGGAAGCTTTGGAGGCTACAGAGTGAAGAAAAATCGAGTTGCAGAGCCACCATTTCTGCTGCTGCAACTCAAGAACACGAAGAACATTAGACAACCAGAGACAGTCGTTCATACTACAGTAACAACGACCGTCAACTGAGGGTCGTAGTATTCTGTATACTACATCACTTTTCATTTATCGTTCTTTGTAACGGTGTTTGCAACAATTAAAAATGTTGCAAACACCCGATTTTCATTATTATCTCCAATTCATCATTTGTACACCTCTTTTGAGCATTGAAAAATTCCTTTGAGCGTGTTTCCAATATGCGGAGTTAGAACCCATCACTGGGACGACGGAGGAGGCCGAGATTCATACATGGGTAATTTTGTTAATTCTTTTTAAGACTTTTGCATTAAAAATTTATTGAAATATGATTTAATTAAATTGGTTGTTATTTGATTAGATGGGTCATGCTTAGCTTAGGTGATTTGATGTTCCATGCTTAACATTTACAATCAATGTTTTGATAATCTACTTTGGCAAAATAAGAGTCCATATAATTTATGTTTTGAGCGATTATTGTTGAGAATAAATCATTGAGCCCTATGTTATGAAGATTGGCCGAATCATTAGTCCCAGTACCTCTCTACCAATTTGTCAATATTTTCGTATATAATTTTTATAAATCTAAAAATCCTTCACCTTCACAAGTCTGAGAGTTTGAACCTCATTACTACAACCCCACGAAAAATCTTTAATCATTTTGGCGCCGCCGACGCAGACCTGTGCTTAGGTAGAATTTTTTTTTTTAGGTTTATTATTATTTTATTTTTTTTAGAATTATTTGTTCCATTTTACGTTTCTTTTTGTCTTTATTTTGCAGGTTCAAAGTGAAAACTAAGGACTTGGAGAGGAAAAATCTTAAAGCGAAAAGAGAAAAGAGAAGAAAAAAGGACAATTTTAGGATTTAAAGTTTAATTTTTTTTAGAGTGTGTGAGGAAAACTGTAGTTTTTTATTTATTTATTTTGGACTTTGTACTTTAAACAATTGGACTTTATTCTTTTTTTAACCCTACGGAAGGGTATTATTATTAAAAAATAAAAATAAAAAAAAATTATATAAACTGTGTGCAGGGAAGGACGACGATTACTATATCGTCTCGGCCCCTCGGGTTCGTACACGGCATAGGAGTCGTGGCCCGAGTCGACGACAACGGTTCATCGCCCGTCTGGTACGGGAGGTAAGTCCAATAGAAACACCCGCGAATCTCCTGCAAGCGGGTTACTGTCTGCCTTAAGGTGATAATTGTTTGAGGACGAACCGGACTGTTTTTAAATTCCTAGTAAAGGGAAAGGCCTGGCCAATACAAGATAAGGGTTCGGATTTCATCACCGCTCCCTTCTTGCCCGCCTTAGGAAAACGAAACCTAAAGCGAACCCAATCTTAAAATTTGGAATAGAACGAGACCGATTGGGTAACGAGCTTAATAGGAAACTCTTTCGAAAAATATTGGTTGCTCTTTAAGCACACTCCAAAGTTCATGATGGTTTCTGTGAGTTGAATGCGTGACTGCGCCGCCTTGTGATAGCAGTGAGTCCTTGGGTATCAAAGCTCCACTGAGCTTCCCTCGCCTCAGTTCAACTTACTTTGACTCGGATTGATTCCAGAGGGGTTTGCTCAAATTTCAACGAATTCCCTTTCGAAAGATAGAAGCTGGTCTAGAAACAATCTAAGTGGAGCCATCATGCTTTTTTTTTTGCTAGAAATCTTTAGGTTTGTTTTGGTGGAGTGGAGTCGGCCTTGTTTGTGGTTGTGTAGAATTTCCTTGCAATTAAGAATGTCGAACTGGTATGATAGAAGCCAGTACAATGAGTATCGACCTGAATTTGAATATGAACATCATCAGTTTTATGACCATGGTGGGAATAATAGTTGGGAACGCCAACCTTTTCAAGGTTATGGTTCATACCATGGTGAGCCCAATTACTATCCACACGCGAATTGGTCTTACGAGAAAGAAAATCAGGAACACTATAGTACTAGTTACTCGTTTTTGGAAACTAGTCCTGATTATGATATTTCTGAACATGTTCCATATCTAGAAGAGACCCAACAACGGATTGAAAGGACGTATAAACGTTTAGTTGCAATGAATAGTTCAAAAGAAGAGTGTACACGATATTCTGAGATGATAAACGAGAGTGGTGAACGTATAAGTGTGATGCTCAGTGAAATTCAGGCACGTCTAGAGGCAGAAAATGAACAGTTGGCTAATGCTGCTCGAAATAATCTAAATTTCCAAAATAGGGTTTCTAATTCTACCCTTGATATCAATAGTGAATATTTGCCTAATTTAGAGGACGAGGCTAGAATAAAAGACACTACTTATTTAGATAAGGTTCAATCATCTTTGTACTATTATGATGATGAGGATAGTAGTAATGAAGAATCTGAAATATGTAGGCATAGTGATCAGGAATCTATTAATCCAATTGATCTTTATAATGATTATATTATTTCTAGTTCAAATCCAAATAATTTGTATGATTATTCATCTATTCAAAAGGACGAGGATTTGATTAGGGATACCACCGTTTTAGACGATGTAGTTTTTCCTTTTGATTACGAAGCCGATAGTGGTTTAGAGGAACGGGTTTATTCTGAAAAAGCTATTTTAGAGTCTAGCGACTTAGAAACAATAGTATTAGATGAAGAAGATATAACCGTAGAGATGAGTAAAGATGCACTACCTGATAATAAATTAGAAGAATCAATTGACCATTTTCAAGAATCTAACGATCCATAAATTAGGGAGATTGTAACTAGTCTATCTAGAGAAACTAAAAACTCTAAGTTTGGGGGTGATTATCACCTTCATAGTGCCTTACCTTTATCTCTCAGAAAGTCCCTTCACTTAGGACTTGATATCTCTGCCTCGAAAATTTTACAAGATTACCTTCATACTCGTTTTCCCGAACCTAATGATGTCCAGGAAGAAGTTCAGTCGTTAGAAACCCATCCTCTGGTTGATGTGGTTTGCCCAGGCTATGATCCCCATATTGACTTTGTTTTCCCACCAAATAGTTTTCTTCCAACTGTGGAAACGTTTATATTCCAAATGTGTCGAATATTAAGTTGTGAGACTAAACCTAAATGCCTTAGGAAATTAGAATCGACACATTTGCTTAAAAACGACCACTATTCTCACTGTGGTCAATTATGTAAGTCATATCTGATTGACTTAGAGGATCCCCAATTATTTAGGTTACTACTTTGTGATTCCAAGTTCTTATTTGAGTTTTTCCAGACTCTAGGACCTAATAATTTGGATCCAACCTATGAAGAAACGCAACCAATGAAAATATTCTATTTAGACCCTTTCATAGAAACTGAACCTGAACCGCAATTAGCGATAGTTTTCAGGAAACTAGGTAAGGGCATGCTTTTCTTGTCCATTTTCTTGGTTCACTGCAGTTTCCTATGGTCAGCTCTTTTTGGTTTTGAAGACCCACAGTTATTTCGACTGTTACTTTATGGTTCGAGTTGACCAATCCTTTTCTAAGTCTGGCTGAAGACTTTAAACTTAGCACTTCTTGGGAGGTATCCCATGCTCATGCAACATGGTAATATCTTTCCTTAACTCTTTCGCTTCAAATGGTAACATTTTCTCCTTGTTCATGCTTTTAGTTTCATCTTTAGAACATTGAGGACAATGTTAGATTTAAGTTTGGGGGCATGTGAGAAACTTTTTAGTTGCAATAAATAAACTCCAGAGCCTAGAAATTTATGCATATTGAGGTAGGCACTAAGTAATCTAAGTGGATGGAAGCATGTTGGTTGTAGGAGTTGAGGAACCAATCTGATTAGATGGAAACATCTAGAAGAGTCTATTCATAAAAGCACAGAGCTCAGGTGTTAGAAATAACATGATAGTTTCACCATATGTTTCTCTAAGTGATTAGGTGGGGCACATGATTCAAGTTGTTACCACTGCTTGGGTGAATTAGAGTGATTGAGTTACTATAAAAAGTTAAGACCGGACCAGTTAGACCAATCGGAATAAGTATTAACACTTGGATAGCAATACGCGTGTGTTCTCCCTGTTTCCGTCTCCTAAGCAAGCGTGGAATGCAGGACCCGTGGGAACTATCGTGTAATCTGCTGACAAGAAGCATGCGCTTGGATCAAAAAGATCTATTCATGCCATTAAGTTAAAAAAAAATGGTTATTGTTCTGTGTAGTCAACTGTTGGTTCCCTTGTATTTTCCAGTTTGTTGATCTAGATTTAAGTTATTGACCGCTGGTTCCCTTGTATATGCCAGCAGCGTTGATATTAGTCAGACCGGTATCTCAGTCCATTAGGATAGGTTCATTTTAGCAGTGGCCTTCAGACAGATATGTGAAACATTGATCATTTGGTCAATATCAACACCATCTATGTTTTTCTATTTCCATCTCTTAATCTTTCCATGTGATTAGTTTGACTCCGAATATGATGTCCATAGTGCAACTATCTGAGTAGAGCTCTGTCACTTATATATGAATTTTAGTATGCTTGAGTGCAAACTCGTGTACATCAATTGGAATTTCGCATCAGGGTACTTCCTCTTGTAGTCAATAAGTATGCCAACCAAGGAGATTCTTTAGTGCCTTCCAAGGTTCGTTGTAGATAGCTAGGGTCTGGAGTAATGGTTTTGTGGGCACACCTCTGGTAAACCCTCCCGAGATTAACTTGGTTTTATTTATTTTTTATTAGTTTTGCTCGAGGACTAGCAAATAATAGGTTTGGGGGTATTTGATAGAAACATTTTTGTGTCTAATTTGTCCTCAATGTCTGTATTGTTGGAACTCTATTTTTGTACTAATATTGTGTTTTTATGTATTTTTAGGAAATAAACATTTTTGGAAAATTCGGCTCGAAAAGTTGATTTTGTCACCCGGAGGACAAGTGTTGTTCGGACTCTCGCTTTTGGATAAGGGGTAACCTAATTACTAAGGGGAACCCCCATGTCACCCCAAGGAAGCTGCTATTCGCACCCCAGTTCTGGTTAGGGGGGAGGACATCTTCTTCCCAAATTCAAAAACCAAAATTGGCGGGAAAAATTGTTATCAACTGGCAGATTTAGGGTTGGCAGTTTGGACGGGATTAAAGGAGACTCAACGACCTAAATTGATTGGGTTTGTTCCTAGGGCCTAGATAGAGCTGGTATGGGTGTTCAAATCGAGTTAGATTGGGTTGGATAATCGTGGGATGCGAAAACAAGGAAGTTGAGTTATTCTCGGCATTTTCTTGTTTATATGGAAGTTACGTGACCAAATGGGTAAGAAGTTATCCTGTTTGATTTGAATACATCCTATGAAGATTTGGAGAGGTTAAAACAAGCCAGCAGACGCGTGCATGGAAAGAAAATTTGTTGGGAATATTTTCATTCACTGCCGAGTAATGGGAAGATTTTTTGGATTAATGAGAAGTTATTCTTGGTCCAAAGGTGTATAAATATAACTCTTGGGTTAGAATAGAGGGTGTCGAGAGTTTGGGGAAGCTTTGGAGGCTACAGAGTGAAGAAAAATCGAGTTGCAGAGCCACCATTTCTGCTGCTGCAAAACCCATACTGGATTAGAAATCGTTGTTCTTTCCCATGTTTGATGATTCCAGAGTTTTATTTTGATTTTACTGGAATGAGTTTTTTTTCATTTTTTTATGTTTTGATTATATTTATTCAAAACCCAGACTGGATTCGGGCTTTGAGTTGGATTCAGTAAAAGGGTTTAGCTCAATTTTGAGTTTTATGTTACAGTTTTGTTTAATTTTATGTATTTTCAATTTGTTGAATCTGGATCTTCGATTGAAGATTTAACTGGAGGATGAAGTTTGATTCAATTATAAAACTGATTGAAGATCGTTTTGTTTGATTGAACCTATTTTGAATTTCTTCTCCCAATTTTTGAAGTTGAAATCTGATTTTTGAATTGACATTTTCGAGAAAATCTTTCGGGTTTTGGAATTTCAAATTGAATTTGTCATCATACATCCAATCTTTGGGGTTTTGGAGTTTCACCGTATTATGTTGCCAAATCTCAGTTTGACTTAAGTTTTCACAGTTAGTTTTCTTCTTTGATTATCCCTCTTATATCGGATCTATTTAACTTCTTTGGTCATGACTGTTTCAATTTCTCATTAACTCATTGTTCGATTTTCATAATTACAGGTTTGAGGAGGATATTTGGACCGAGATAGCAAAACATGTAGACAAAAATGTATATTGATGCTTAGACCCTCTCGCCGTTGGTTTCGTCGTGTAATTTTGGAAGAAGATAGTGTATGGAAATGCGCTTGTTTATGTGATCTTTAAGTTCCTCCGTTTCGCCAACAATTCTTCTCTAAATGGATCTAATTCTGCATTTGGTAAATTTGACTCAATCCCTTATGTGTATGTAAGTTAATCGAAAAGTTAGTTTCTACTGAACTTTGTTGTTCTGGTTTTGTATATTTCAAATGGGAGTCATTCTTATTTGTTTATGGGAAAGTCTTTGTAGCCTTGAGGTGGAAATTGGAAGTGCTGACGGCCATGATGATGGAGGATAAAGATAAGGATCTACAGATAGATTGCCTTTGGGTGATCTTCAGCCAGCACGCCAAGAAGAGAAAATCCATTAACAGATCCCATGCCACCCAGTAGCAGAGATGCTTCACTTCAGAGTGTTGGTGAAGTTTCTGAAAATCCTAATGAATGAGCAGATCTTCATATAAAATGCTTCACGCCAAGAAGAGCAAATCTATGGAACTCTAGTCAAGTGTATTCCAGTGAAACATATGGTTGCAGGTCTTCATATAATACTTTCTTGCTTGTTTCAAAGTTCATTTTTCATTTTGTTTCTCCACTAACACAGAAATTGTTTGATTTTTGCAGGCAATTAAGCATACACGACTGATAAGGGTTGTTGGTCTGGTTCATTTACACATTCAGAGAGTAGCGGTGCAGGTTCTCAATCAGGGGAAGATTCTGGTTTGTTGTGTTACTGCTCTCTCATATCGAAAAAAGCAAGCCTTATACACAAGTGTTGCAACTGCAGTCATGTAAGAAAGCACAAATACAACGAATAATGCAGCAAGGAATGACCATATGGACGAGACTCTACTGCAAAAGCATACTGAACTTGTGACTAATGTGAGCTTTCAATTACAAGTTCTGTCTTCGTTTAAATTTTATTGCACATAACATATTAACCAACTAGGATAGTCTATTAGGTAGCTGCGATAATATCTCAAATGATAAACACATGATAATTTTGGAACATCCTCATATCTCATATGATAACCAACTAAGTCTATGGTCTAAGTACAAGACATTGTTCATGCCCATGAATGGACTACATTTTCTTCTATTTTGTCTACGTTGTTAAATTATTTATTGACTCAGCTTGTTAGTTGTGAAGTTGTTTAATTCTGGGGTTCGACTGTTCAAGAACTCCAAAAATTAGTTTGTCCTCTCATTGATGTATATTTTTGTTCTTCAGGTTTGTTGTTCCCCTCTGATGTCCAATTTTTAGCCAGAAGATATTGAATATATGAAATTCTTTTTGACTTTTTGTGTAGATTGCTAGGATAAAGCGGTATGGGGACAGGTTTTTTGTAAACGAGGTATGCTACTTTCTCTTGCAAATTGATTTAAGTAAGGATATTCTTTGTACTGTGATGTCGAGTTATGTTTACGAAGTACTGATATTAAGTTGGTTTGTTTTTTGTATGCCAGAAAAACATAAGTCCAAGCCAAAGTTGGTGGTGAACCTGTAGATGAGACTGTATTGTCCGAGTGTATTGTCCAGTGTCATGCTTGTATTTGTGGAATGTTCCAGAGTACTATGATATTATCTGGAATAAGATATTGGTATGTAATCTACACATTTGTAATCCCAATGCATATTACAAACCTTTTATATTAAATGATTCCTGGTACTGTTCAATACCACTGTGTTTTGGGTGTCCTATCTATGAATAAATAACATGGATTATGTTCAGATCACTTTGACACTCAATTCAAACTAGTTTTATTTGGTTTATTTGCAAATTTTTGCTCTCTCTTGTCCTATGGGAAATCATTTGGTTGTCGGTATCTCTGTTGCATTTGTGGTTGTAGAAGCATGAGAATAGTCATCTAGCATTTATCTGATGAGGTTTTGCTCAACATCTCATGTGCAAATTAAACAGATGTGCTGCTTTTTGTTACAGGTTGTGCTGCAAGTTACGAGAAGCAGCAACAAAACCAGCATCCTTCCAACAACAATTCAATCCCAGATGTTGCGAGTCCTAATCAAAGCACAGATCCAAGTCTTGTAGGGGTCACACATACTGTTTTTATTTCGACGATCAGACTGTATTTGTGATGTTCGGCGTAGCTTCTTTGATGTAAACTCTGTACTCTTTTTTGATGGAAACCCTATGCTCCTTGTACATGATTATGATTACATAATATATATAATATTTTTCTTGTATTCAATCTTTTTTTTTGACTTCACTTGTTGATGGATACAGCAATATTAACGGGCTTAGAAAAATCTTTAGGTGACCTGAAAGGTTGCCAGAAACTCACGAATCCCGGTTTCAGGTGACAGGAAACTCGCAGATTCCGGTTTTAGGTTACCGGAATCAGGTCACCTGAAAATATCATTTTTTTAGTTACTAAAACCTAACAAATTCTTGAACAGAATATAGTGTTAGTAAAGTCTGAAACAAAAAGACACACGTCTATAGTTTACTGGCCATCTTAATAGTTATTGAAAGAGTTAACAAAAATTATAACATAATCTCTCCATTATAAAGTGTAAAATGTCAATAGTTAGGATATTTACTATAATCAAAATGAAGTGTTAGCCTATTTCATTTCCCTAACAGACGAAAACAGTTAGATAAAATCCTAACACATTATATAACTGCATATAACTAACCATTTTTCTTAGTTAGGGAAATTAGCTTCTATTTTTCCCTAACACTTTCTTTCTATTACAAAAACTTGAATTTGGTGTAGTGAAAACGTGCTAAAAGCACCCTGGGAAAAAAAATGTCTAAGGCACCCCCAAAATTACTTAGGGCACCCCATGGAATGTGCTAAAGGGACCCCAGTATAGGATAAGGGGCACCCTTCTTCTTCATTTCAAAACAGAATTTTAACGGGAAAATTGTTTTTGAAACCAGCAGTTCAAGATTTGAAAGAGTTTTAGGTAGACTCAATGGCTGAAATTAATTGGATTTGGTTTAATGGGCTAGACAGGGTTGATAAGGGTGTTCAATCGGATTAGAATTGGTTGGATAATCTGATTTGAAGACAACATGGGACATATTTACCACATGAGATATTCACGAGATTGTGTGAGTTGCAGAGGGATTTGCACGTGTTTGGAAGACCTTAGCAACCATTTGAAGCGTGAAGGAGATAAATAAGGTGATTTGGTAGCTTCAAAATGCATGGAAAATTAAAAATAGAAATTATTTCCTTAACTGGCAGTGGAGAATAAATGTAACTAATGGAGGATATTTGGAGTTATGGAGTAGTATTCTCGATACTGTGATGCTATATAAGGTGTTGAGGAGTAGTAGAATCTATCACCGAGAGAATTAGGAGAGCAAGATTGTTCGAGTTACATACTTCTTTCTATTGCTGCTGCTGTGAAGAACACGAAGAACAAACGCTGCCAAACACTACACCATATTCAGTAACATGTAGCCATTACTAATTCGTAACTAGAAATTTCAGTTATGAAAATTTAGTAACGAACCATTTTCAGTTACCAATTTTATACCGATTCATAACGGTCCACTTTCTGTTTCTATTAGTAACTAATGTGTTTAAATCATGTGAAAAGAGCGTGTGCAGAGGCACACTTCCTAGTTTTATTCTGCCTATATTTTGTAACTGTTAAAAAAACTTAGAAATGTTTCCACCCTATTTCTAGCTTATCTAACCTCAACTCCCCATTCCCACGACCACAACTATCTCATCTTTTTCTCGTCTTTCTTCAACGGAAAGAGAAGAGCAGACATGGATTTTTCTCTTCCTTCCTCTTATCTTTCTTCTGCTCGAACACCACCATCACCATCTCACTAATGCTAATGTTTGTACCATGGGTAAAATTACCGCATATTGGGCCAGAATGTTACCTGAGCCACTATTCAGCTGCCACCAGCCTACCCATTGAAGTAGCTACCAGCAAGTTCAGGGCTCCATGAAGTCAACTTCCGGTCAATGGTCAAAGTCAGCGACCGATCAATGGTCAAAGTAAACGACGGTCAAAGTCAATGGAAAAAGTCAACCGTCGGTCAACTTTATCGAAGTCAAGTTGCCAGTCGCGCTTCTAGGAATTCGGAAGGAGGCCAATGCCTGGGGCCTACGCCGGCGGCCAACATCGGAGGATAATATCGGTGGCCTATGCCAGCGGCCAACGCCGGAGGCCAATGCCTGGGGCCTACACCGGCGGCCAATGTAGTTGTCCTACGCTGGAGGCCAATGCCGTACTTCCAACCAATCTGCCAGCCTATTATGTTGTCCACCAGTCAATCCAGTCTGCCAGCCTATTATGCTGTCAACCAGTCAATCCATTCTGCCATACCAAGTTTCATCCGACAGCGATCCCACGCTTTGCGGTACATCAGGCTTTGATGCGAATGGATATTTACGCTCCTCCTCTGTTCAACTGATGGATGTTTCCACCCCGAGCCGAGCCAATCCATGCTAAGCCAAGCTAGCCGAGTTGCAAGCTAGTCAAGCCTTTAGCTCAGTATTTTTCAGCCTTATTTAGTTGGCCTTGCAGATTTGTGCGCCCATGTGGGCTTAAGCAAGCTTTTTACTTCTTGGGCTTGGCATTTCACACTATTTCGTGGGCTTGGTCGTCGATCTTCTTTCTTTGATATCTAATTCATATGACGTCCAAATTAGATGATATTTGGCTCGTTGTGATCGTATCTCGATATCCTACATCATGAAGGTAAAATTTCTACAATTTGAGGAGAATATTTTTGGACCAACCACATCATCTATATTTTTGGTGCAAGGCGCTCACCAATCAAAGTCATTGAAAAATGGATCACGTCATCAACATGTTAATACCACGTTTTCAAACGGGTGACACGTCAGCTAATTCCTTCCACACAAGTTGCCACATCATCAAGTTGCCATCTTATTAGTAGAAGTTGCACCACATCAGCTGCTCCTTCCCCAACAACAATCTATTTCTCGACTTACTCCACATGCAAATTTGTTTGTTCGATAACTTCTTCATCGTACGTCCGAATTGAGCGATTTTCGGCTCGTTCCGATCGCATGTCAATTTCCAACAACATGAGGGCGGAATTTCAACGTTTAAAGAAAAATTAGTTTTTAAGATTGGAGCAGCGACATTGAAGAGGGGCGCATTTTAAATCACCATATGAAGCCATAATGAAATCCTCATAGATTGATGTTGTGTCGATTTAAGTCCACAACATTAAATGTTCGTGCTTGTTGTGTAGATTTTCAAATCTTGAGATGCTTATGTTCGATGATGATCATAACTGCTACAGTTGATCGAGCTGATGTAGTCCAGTTCCTCAGCAAAAACTGCAGTCTAGTTGGTCGAACTGCCGCAGTCCTTTTTCGTATAATTACTACATCCCAATTGATCGAACTGTTGTAGTCGGGTTTTCCTCAAAACTGTTTCAGTATAGTTTTCCTCACAAACTTCTATAGTTCGGTTTCTCAACAACTGCTTCAGTCCAGTTTTACTTATAACTGTTACAGTTCAGTTGATCGCAACTACTGAAATACAGTTCTATGGGAACTGTCTTCAATCCAGTTTTGATTCAACTGGTGCAGTTCAGTCCCGCAGAAAAATCTAGTTGCTGAGTCAATCCGAGACGCTAAGTAAACTATACTAGTCATCGCCGCTGGAAAACATCAACATAGCCAGCGGACATCCAAATCACCTCATAAACGAAGTCGCAATAACTCTTTTAATATGGTACGTATATAATTTACATATTTTCGCATCTTTTCATATAATAATTCATAGTTTTATTCAATGGAACACCTACAATGTGGCGAGCATTTTCTCACAAGGATATACACACATTTCAACTCTGCGTGGATCTGGAATAGTAGAATTGGCCCCCCGCGCGAATTCCAGATAGCAGACAACTTCAAAATTTCATGTGCGAACAAGATGCATCAAGGCAGTACACCCTTGTGCGAGCATTGAGCAGCATGATAATCACTATCTTCTGGGGGCGAGTTGCATATCACTTCAACATGACTTATCATCACTTGGGAGCGATATATGTAACACCTCATGGTCTAAAGTAAATCTTCTGAGGCGAGCTGCGTAACACTCCACACGCTTGGGGGCGAGTTACGTAGCACCTAAATGAGATGCAAATTCAGCTGCTGAAAATCCGAACGAAGGGAAACCTGAACTTCTTAATCCTACAACGAGTTACAGGATTAAGAGGGGGAGAGTATACACCCTAATATTTCGACGCAAATATTGCAATCAGTAACGTTAAACAGCTACAGTTAAGTTGATCGAACTATTGTAGTCCAGTTCCTAAGCAACTGCGGCATTCAGTTGGACGCAACTGATGCAATCCAGTTTTTCTCATCAATTCTGTACTCAGTTGGACGCAACTGATGCAGTATGGTTTTATTTGTAACTGTTACACTCAGTTTTATTGAACTACTTTAATCTAGTTCCTCAGCAATTGCTGCAGTCTAGCTGATCGAAAATACTGCATTCCAGTTATGTTCGCAGATCCTGCAGTCTAGCTGACCGCAGCTGCTGCATTGCAACTTTGCTCGTCGCTGCTGCAGTTCAGCCGATCGAAGCTACTGCAATCCAGCTATGTTCGCAGCTCCTGCAGTCCAGCTGATCGTAGCTGCTGCAGTGCTACTTTGCTCGTCGCTACTGCAGTCTAGCCGATCGAAGCTACTGCAGTCCAGCTCTGTTCGTAGCTCCTGCAGTCCGGCTGATCGCAGCTACTGTAGAGCAGCTCTGTTCGTCTCTGTTGCAGTTCAGCTGATCGAAGCTACTGCATTCTATTTATGTTCGCCGCTCCTGCAGTCCATCTGATCGTAGCTGCTGCAGTGCAGCGTAGCCCGCTACTCCTGCAGTGCAGCTGATCGCAGCTGATGCAATGCAACTTTGCTCGCCGCTGCTGCGGTCCAGCTCTGTTCGCAGCTCCTGCAGTCCGGCTAATCGCAGCTACTGCAGAGCATCTCTGTTCGTCGCTGCTGCAGTTCAGCTGATCGAAGCTACTGCAGTGCATTTATGTTCGCCGCTCCTGCAGTCCAGCTGATCGTAGCTGTCGCAATGCAGCGTAGCCCGCTACTCTTGGAATCCGGCTGATCGCGGCTATTGCAGTGCAGCTTTTCTCGTCGCTGCTGCAGTCCATCTCTATTCGTAGATCATGCAGTCCAGCTGATCGCAGCTGCTGCAGTCCATCTCTGTTCGTAGTTCATGCAGTCTAGCTGATCAAAACCGCTGCAGTCCAACTTTGTCCGAAGCTATTGAAATCCAGTTTTGCTCATTACTACTGCAAGGGACAGTTTTTTGTGGCCGTCGCAGTCCTGTTTACCGCAATCAGTGCAACCCAGTTCCGCAACAACTATTGCGATCTAATCTACATCGTTGTTGTTGTCCTGATTCATATAACTATTGACGACATGTAAAGATCGATGTCATATCCAGAAGCATAACCAAGACCATTGGAGGTCCAGCAACACACAAAGTCTATTACCATCTCAACTATTGAAGGATCACAACCTTTCTCGTGCAACTACCGCAGCTTAGTCCGTAATTGACAACAGCTTAATACCAACAGCTGCTACTAACCAGTTTGATCGGAAATTACTGACAGTTTGCAAATTCAAGTTTCGCTTATAACAAAAGCCGACACAGATTCCAGCTGAGTGACTTCAAATATAACTCATCTTTTCCAACAACTATTACCAGTATAGTTCTATGCAACTGCCTCAATTCAGTTTTACATCAACAAAAACAACTCACTTTCAACACTACTCCGCTCCATTATCACACTTTCATTCCTATTTTTGCATACAACAATGGTTCATACTCAACTGTTTTTCGCCGATCTTCCAATCACAATAGCCTCACTTGGGGGCGACTTGATTACGATTTCCACAATCAGCGAAGGCAGTTTTCTTTGCGCTCGAACAACGAAAATTTACTCTTGGGGACGTCTTGATTTCCGCAAACAACAAGGGAAGTTTTCCAATCACCTCAGCATCAATGATCCACACTTGGGGGCGATTTTCTTCATTGACTAAGGAAAAACAAATTTTCTTAACCACCAAAAGTTGGAGGTTAAGAGGGGGCGATATTTGTACCATGAGTACAATTGCCACATATTGGGCCAGAATGTTACCTGGGCCACTATTCAGCTGCCACCAGCCTACTCACTAAAGTAGCTACCAGCAAGTCCAGGGATCCATGAAGTCAACGTCCGGTCAATGGTCAAAGTCAGCGACCGATCAATGGTCAAAGTAAAAGACGGTCAAAGTCAATGGAAAAAGTCAATCGTCGGTCAACTATATCGAAGTCCAGTTTCCAGTGGCGCTTCTAGGAATTCGGAAGGACGCCAATACCGGAGGCCAGCGTCGGAGGCTAATGTCGGCGGCCAATGCCGCACTGCCAACCAGTCTGCCAGCCCATTATGCTGTCAACCAGTCAATCCAGTCTTCCATCCCATTATGGATATCAGCCAATCAATCCATTATGCAGAATTAATACAAAGAGGCATGCAAACATAGTTTCATGCGGATTAATGCCAGGAGGCATGCAAAGGAAGTTTCATGCGGATTAATGCCAGGAGGCATGCAAAATCCAACAAGTGCAGCATTAAAATAGGAAAGCAGTTTCATGCAAAATTAGTACATGGAGGCATGCATGGCAGTTTCATGCAGAATTGATTCCAAGAGGCATGCAGGGAGATTAATGCCAGGAGGCATGCAGGAAAATTTAAAACAATTTATGCCTACCTCATAATGAGGGAAAGACTCTAGTTCATAATTGTATAAATAGAGGGAAGATAATCCTGATAGAGGGGGTATCGAAGAGAGAAAAAATCCACTGTAATTCTAAGCTTAATAAAACATCACTCCCCAAGGGGATTCGTCCGTGGATGTAGGCAAACCATGCCGAACCACATTAAATTCGTGTGTCTGTCATTCTTGATTATTTCCTATTATTAACCCTGTTTTCATCAACAACACCAAAATCAACGTGTTTAGTGCTCGGAAATATTTCTGGGTGCAAACAGCTAGCTACACTATCTAACTTTTTCTTCTTCCTAAATTAGTTTTTCTTGAACACTCTTGTTTAATCTCTACACTAGAAAACATAGATCCAGTATTTCTATCTATTATCTAGGGTTTCAATTGTAGAGATTCGGTAAGATATTACTTCGATTGAGCAAATATTTTCCCAATTTCAGAGTTGTTCTTAATCAGGTGATGTTTCAATGGTGGTTTAGTTTTTTAAATTTTTTTGATTGGGTCGATTTCTAGGTCAGTCAATTAAATTTTTCTTTTTTTTTTAAGAGAAAGAGATATCTGATTTTGGTTTTTTCATGTTTGTTAATGCATCTTTTGTAATTTCTTTTGATGGAGCAAATGGATAAAGCTTCAATTCCTTTAAGGATTTTTTATAGACATGAGAAGGTGGACCAGCTAAAGAACTACCAAAGAAGGACACAAAAGGTATAACCAACCAAACACTTTGTGATTTCTCTATTTTCAGATAGATATTCATGTTTTTCGAATGGAATTTGTTGTTTTGAATCGGGGTTCTGATTTTATTGTAGATTTTTTCAATCATTTTGGTTCTATTAAAAAGTTAACAATAAGAAGTTTTTGTTATAACATATTCCATTTTGGAATGCAAGATGCAAAGATTGTTGCCTACTGTATTGAGAAATTATCTTGTGAAAAAGGATTGTTGTTTCCTTTAACTTACAATACATTTTCTATAGCCTGCTAAGCGTAGTGCGTATACTGGTGAAAATGCATTCACTCCGGTGGAGGAGGAGTTAGTTTTTGATAATGTAACTTGCCGAGCTTCTTTATTTATGAATAAACATTATTCAGACCCACTGGCTTCAATGTTTAAACTGCATTTGATTGCAGGGTGTGTCAGATTATGACAATGTTCGATATTGCCGCTCGTGCTAATATTTGCAAAAAGTGTTGGCCATTAATGAAAATTGCTATTAAAGTGATTGATTCTGCACTCAGAGGTAGGAGTTCCTACATTAGCTATTCAATAAGTGTAAAATCTTAGAAGAGATGCGTCATGCTCAGTGTTGTTGAGTGAGAAGGGAGACTCAACACTTTCTTTAGCACATGGTGGTACAAGTAGGAAAAAACGAATACATGTCTTTTATTAAGATCCTTTGAAAATTTCTATCGTGCTACCCAATCAGTGATCCTTTGAAATATAACTGTTAATATATTTTGTCAATAGAAGTTATCATAGAAGCAATTCTAAAGTTAGTGTTTTCTGGCCCCTTACAAAATTTTGATATTGTGGTATCGCTACTGATGCATTTGTGTTTTCTAATTATGTTTACGCATCATAGTATTATGTAAGTATCAAGCTTCTTTTTTGAATTATAAGGAAAGCGGAATAAAGAACTTACGTTTTTTTTTTGTTTAGAACAATTGTATTTCAGAAGATTTTGGATTTACTTACATTCTATGGGTATGTAGCGGTGGACGTGGTGCTCATTGTTGGGTTTGCGATACGCGAGGAAGAAGGTTCTGTAAATTTATTCAATTATTGAATTGTATACAAACTCCGTCTTTATTCAAAAGGTATATATATACTATCTATCCATGCAGTTTAAACAACGCACAGATAGCACGCCTACTGCAGACAATTTTCATGTATATACGGTGGTATACAACTATAGTAGTATCATATGTAAAGATCTCTCTTAGAATCTGATCAATCTCATGGGATCTTCCTAACTTATTCTTTCTTTCAGGGAAACCAAAATAACCATAAGAAAGTTTTCTTCATCCTTCTTTGGTGTAAGTATAGGTTTTGTTTTTGATGTTTTCAAATTCTCAATTCTTTTTTAAGTTTTACCAAGTAGTACCATATTCTGCAGAAAATCATATCAACAAGTACTAGGACCCTTCTTTGAAGAGGATTTTTTTTGTGGACAAAATCTACTTGAAACAGCAGATAAATTTGAGAAGATTCTTAAAATGATTCCTGATGAATGTATCTATCTCTTACCTACACCTGTTGGTCTTTTACAATCTTTTTTATTTGGATCTTCTTAAGTCTCAAGAAATCTTAGATGCTTATATAACAATTGGAATACATTTTATCTTTACACTTTCCTGATTTGTTTCTTAAGGTGTTTATATTGATACTTGGTACAATTTTTTAATGCTAGTGTAGTAAATTATTATGTAGGAATTGCATCTCTTAAGACGGGGAAAGAAGTTCGCAAGCTATTTGACGCCATTACTTGTCTCATAAAAGGTACTGCAAATGCAGACATTCTAAATGGCTTTCATGATTACACATTTCCCATACTATATGTTTGTCACTATATAGGAGATGATTGAGTCTGGTTATGATGCGGGTTATATCTAAAGATGAATCAATTGAAGTATTAAGAAATTTGCAGATGCCAAGCCATTGATGGATGGGAAGGTACTTCATGTATTTGTCTTTTTTTCATTTTTCCCTTGAAGACATAGAATGTTAGACTTCTTCTTTGTTTCAGACATTATGTAAGATTCCTTTGGCGTAGTAATGAGTAAAATAAATTGACAATTCTTTGATTCGAACCTTCGGTTTACACTTTCTAGTGAGGTACAACGCTTAATAATCAAATTTCTGCTGGATTATGTTGTTGGTGACCTTCATCTAGTAAGTGTGTTGTGATCTTCTTGACATCGTGCGGCGCCATGTCTTTGTCATGACATGCGAGTAATGTGCTGAAAATACAAGTGTTGGTTTGCTTTCAGGTTCCGGCAGGAGAAGAAGTTTGCGCCACTGCTTTTGCAGAATTCTATGCATTTCTAGTGGTGTCAAATCATGTTTGATGAACAACTGAAGAAGAGGACATCGGGTAATTAACCATTACAATTTCTTCCATTTTGTTGCAATAGAGATACTAAGTTCTATCAGTACTCAATCTTGTGTATTACTTGTTGTCTTGTCTTATGAAATTCAACAGGTTCAAATGTTTTGTCTTTTGTCAATATGGTATGCAAGAGTTTGCAAAACTCTATTTCTAAATCCATTATTTTCTTGATTGCAGACGAAGCAGTAATCAAGATTGCTGAGGACAAGCATATGTTGAATTAGATATAGAAACAAGTGGATTAAGGTAATCTTATTAGTATTGCTGGAACTCTTAGATTTTTAGATGAGAAAAGAGTCATCTGCCTATTCTTAGCAGTTATGAATCATCTGACAGTTGAACTCACCATGAAGCTAAGTATCATTGAACAAATCGATTAACATATATAATAATTCGAACAATTTTTTCTTCTTTCAAATGTAGAATGAATGAATGTTTGAATGTAGACAGAATGAATGTTTGAATGACTTCTTTTGAATGAAGGATGAATGTTTGAATTGGATTGGATTGAATGACAACAATTCCAGGGGATAGGGTGCTTGCAGGGTAAAATAAAAGGGGTGGGAATTAATTTTAACCAGGTCAATGAAGACTGGCCTTCTTTTTTTATTACAAAAAAATCAGTAACGGGAGAAAAGTGTTACTAAATTTTTACCACGACAATAAAAGTCGGTCAACGTATACTTAGTCAATATATTTGTAACTCTAGTAAAAATTTAGAAACGGCCTGGCCTTGGTTACTAATTTTCATTTTGTAACGGCTTAATTTCTGTTACAAAAGCCGTTACAACCCCAGATTAGTAACGGCAACATGCTGGTTACTAAAATTTGTTACCCTCTTTTGTAACGGCAGATTTAGGTTACAACCCCATTTAGTGACTGAAATAAGTGGTTACTAAACGCGAAATATGGTGTAGTGAAAGAATGTTGTTCTTTAACCGCGGTATTTTCTTTGTTTTATAACGGTTACTCCAGCCACAGATCAAAGTTACAACAACACATGGTTTATATCGTTCTTTATAACAGTGGGTTTGCAACGCTTAATATGCGTTGCAAATTCTCGGTTTTATTTAATTTCTCTCCTTTCATCGTTTATCAACACTTTGAGCTACGAGCCAATATGTTGTGAGAGTTTACATTATGATGAGATAATTTTCATGCAACCAAGACAATGGAGGGAGCTATTTACACATGATTGATGGGTAATTATTTTATTTTCTCTAGTTTTTAATTTATAATTCACTCAATCACTGCTTTGAAGAACTTAAAATTGTTTGCATAGTTTTCTTAATCACTCGTGATTCAATTTGATAGGTTATAATTTTTTTAATCAATTGATAATCTATGCTTAGGGAATACAATTAATATTTGAGGATATGCCTGATTATTTGTGAACTAAGAGATAAAATGACTTAAAAGATAATTAGGGTTTTGAAATATTTAGGATCATTCAATCATGTGTAATAGTGGAATATAATGTATTGGTTATTTTTAAAATCTTGAAATCATCTTTGAGTTGAGTTTTTTTTTTTTAGTTTTTATTAGGGGTTGCTATTCAAAAGGGTGTTGGTGCTCAGCTTGTTTCTAGACTACCAACCAGAATTTTGTACGAATCTCTAATGGATTAATAAAATTCCTTTCCATCAAAAATAAATAAATAATAAATTAATTAAAAATTGGTGAGGATACCTTGTGTTTTTTTAAGCGTTTGAGAAATTGTTTAACTTGTAATGATGCTAGTAGTGGAGTAGGTAGTTTTATTTTCCATAGATTAGGTGTTGCTATTCAAAAAGGTGTTGGAGCTCAGCTTGTTGCTAGGCTACCAAACAAAGTTTTGTACGAGTCTTGAAGTCCATCCTATTATAAATTACTAATTTATTGGTAGAAAAAAAAATTAGAAAATTAAGTCTAAAATCGAAAATCTTCACAAGTCTTAACGAACTTCATTAGGTAAGACTATTGGAAGTCTAGAAATGTTGAGAAAATCTATAGTGTTACTCTGAAAAACCTAAAGATGTATCGACATTAACTAAGACATCATCCTTCTGTTCAAGGTTAGTAATACGGAATTGACTTGTCTCCAACTCTATCAACGTTGCTTTCAATTCGTTTATATTAAAAACATAAAATACTAAGTTGTACGTTTTCATTTCTAGTATTGGTAATTTCTTGATAATTATATTATGATCAAAGTGTCAAGGAAGAATATACAAGTTGTTCTACCAACCAAAACTTCATATATGCGTCATGACACTATCTTTGTAACTTCTTACTAGTTAGTGGGTTGAACTTGATTCTATGTATGGAAAACTATGTTTTAATTGGATGAGTTTAAAGAATTGAACTTATGAAACTTGTTTTATAATCTAATGGAATCGAAGTATCTATTCTAGGACCAATCCCTTAACCAAGGATCTTTACTAGGATCGATCCTAAGGATCTCTACTAGGACCGGTCCCAGGGATCTCTAGCAGGACCGATCTCTTGTAGGACCGATCCTTAATAACACTTGTATTTCTGAATGTTTACTCTAGGGTTTCCATGATTTTCGGAATATGAGTTGCTTAGATTAGAAAGTTCACAATGTCAACATAATGTGTACATGTGCTAAAATCTTATACTCCTTGATACTTAAGGTGAGATTCTGAACCAAAATATTCCAAAATACATTTTTATATTTGGAATTTATATGTCTTTAATTTCCCAGTAATTAAAACATATGTTTGGAGAATGTATTAGTAAGGTATACTTATATGCTAGCTAATATTGGTTGTCATCCATGGAGATATTGGTATATTTGTAAGATATCGGTTGGAATTTTATGAAAATTGGGGATATATATTGCATATCTTTTAATATTTTCGGTTATGGAAATTCATTGTTGTCCAAATTTACTAGGTCTATGAATAACGAAGTTTGTTATTCTTACAAACTTATCGCAGTGCAGACGCCATTTATTTTGTAGTCAGTGTGGGAAGTCGATTAACATTATTATTCGCAACAGTTACTTGGATAACAGAGTAACCTAATTAGGCGAAATCTTCTACGTCCTTTATATTTAAAGACTTCCGTGGGATCAAGAAGCGTCTAAAATTATTTCTTTGGTGGAAAAACTAGAATCGTATTATTTTTTTAGTTTCCGATTATTGATTTGGTTGACTAACGGTAGTTGAACCTTGATAACCACTAGTCTGTTTATTCAGTGATCCTTCTCTTCTGATATAAGGTCACTCGAAGTAGATTAAGGATCGATAAATTTCAGATATATTTTTAAATCTAACGATAGGCTTGTGATCATCCATTGTTAACAACCTCCGTCTGTGATTGATCATAAAGGAATCAAGTTATTTGTGAAGGTACATTGTAGACCGAAGATTTGTAGACAAGAAGATTTCTGATTGGTATTCAAATATTTATGATTATACTTCGCTACACTTGATTGACTGGGATCCGACAAGTTGGTTTATATTTGAGAAACTTTCGTAACTTGTTGTATAAATCCACGATCTATGATTTGGTGGTTCTCTTTAGGATTCGAATCCGATAGGTTGTGAACTAAGATTTGATTATCTCGTTAATCTAGATTTTAATAGATCTGAACCGATACAAAGAAGTTTATATTAATTAAATAGAAGAGCCTTTGTATAACTTAACTTATATCTATGATTTGGTTATCCAGATTGATAAAGCGGTTACCGAATAAAAATTAGTCTTTTACTTTTCGGGACATGATCCAAAGGATTAAAAGTCTTCATAGCAGCTAAAGAAATTAAGATAATGAACTCAATTTTAGGATTCTCGTGCACGACCAAATTGATAGTAGGCGCACGAATACTTAAGGAACTGAGTAACTTGAAGTTAGTTTACTTGGTGTCAACTATACGAAGTTGGTAATAGTCTTTTTATAACGGCTTAATTATGAGAGTATTCAAAAATTGACTAGGACCCCGGGTTTTTCTGCGTTTACGGTTCCTTCGTTGATTATAACCCAACATTGTTCAACTGAGCAATGCTCTAATAACAAGCCCTACTTTGAGCTCCACGATTCCTTTACATGTGTATCCATCTCATGTACATCAAGTTTGCCATATATATACGGGGGAGGATCCTTTGTGATAGTTATATTCTCACATTATTTCATAAGTTCGATTCTAATTAATTTTTTTTACAAAACCCAAACGACAATGAGCATGAAACTAATATTTTAGTGATAAGTTTCTCTTACAAAACTTTGCGTTCCCACCAGATTTACGTTTCCACCAAATATTAGAGCATTAAGAGATTCATATATAATTCACCATCTATCAATTTTAATTTCGATAATTGATTTACAAGGTGGTAAACATTAGTGGTATGCATTCCGGATTGGATTATGTTAATCTTTATAAAACTACAGTGTCAATAATTTGTGAATTGGTACTAGCCTACCAAAACTTATACTTGGAGTCGTCACTTTATGGTCTCCCTCGTTAAAACCCATATTTAATGCGCTTTGTTGAAGAAAAAATCCGATGGTGTGGTGTGGATTGATTCTTTTTGGGCCTAAATCTTCTTGCTGGACGGACATATCTCTATTCCTCATCGTTATCAGGCTTGCCCATCCTCCACCACCATCACTCTCCACAGCATACAACTTCTTCTTTCTCAAAAATCTCAGACAAAAGAATCGAATCGAATCGAATCGAATCAATCAATCAGTCTCTCTCTCTCTGTGGCTGCTTATCCATAAATCCCTAATTCCGAAAGGTACGAATTTCTCTATACGTTTATCAATCTTGTGCCCTAATTTCATATCTCTATTTTGACTTGAGTGTACGAATTTGGGGGTTTTTATTTGTAATTTCCCCTCACTGTTAGCAACTCTCTAATAATAATGTCTACTTACAGATTTTCTTGAATTTCTGTTGAGATTCAGAAGAATTCAGGGGTTTTGTAATTGCTTTTAACTGGAATTAGTGTTTTCTAGGGTTCATTTGTTATTATTTTTGTATTTGATATTGGGGTTTCCCAGTAATTTATAAGTTGTATTGGTTCAATTTCGTAAGTTCAGTGAAGTAATGAAATTCTTATTACGCGAGAATGATAAGCCAAACTCTCAATTAGAACATTAGAATTTGTGGTAAAACTGCCATGAGCAATTGATAAGTAGATTGTCGTGTTAAGAACACTGTTAATTCACTTCACGAGCCGTAATGTCCAGCAAATTTCCCTAACAAGGTGCTCTCGAACTCTGCAATGTCTCTTGTTTCATTTCTGCGCCCCTGCATTTTATACCTTGCTTGACGTTTTACTATGTAACAACACATGAGGGGTAGGATCATGACTGTCTAGACAAAATATACACACCACTCGCTACATTGCCACCTCTTTTCTCTTAAATTCTTAGTTAAAGGATGGCAAGCTTCCAACATGAACACGGATGCTTTAAAATATGTCATAGTTATCTGGTTAATCTGTTTTACATGTGGGTCTTTGTTTTTCCCCAATTCAGTAGTCTGTTTTTGATTTCTTTGAAATTTGTCATTACAATTGATTGTTTATTTCTAGGTTGTGCTTTTGTTTCTTCATATTCCTTCTTTATGTAGACATTGAGAACGAATAATATTTGTTCAACAATACCCATGATGTGGACGATTTAATTCTTATGACGCAATTAGGAAATTATTGTTAAAATTCTTCTGATATATATCATGGAATGGTCTGAGTTCTAAACTGACTTTAACTTTGCATGACAGGTATTCAGTTAATCTATAAGATTTAATTGCAGTGAATGGCATCTTTGATAGAATAACTAGGTCTTAACGGAAAACTCCCGTTAGGAATTTATAACATCATGGCACGAAAGGGAAATCAGAAAAGTAGGGATCCAGAGACATGTGTGGATTCTGTAAAAGTGGATAAAAAGGAAACAGTCGAACCAAGTGATGGCAAAGTTGTTGGTAGTGAGCAACTTCCAAATGGTGGTTCAAATGCTAAGAGACGGAATAAGAAAAGAAGTGCAGGAGAAGGAAAAGATAACAAACAGAGACCCAAAGAAACATTTGTGGAAAATAAGCAGAGGGTAGATACAAACGCGGATATTCTGCAATCGGCATCTATCTCTAATGGACCAAGAGAAGTTGATGGACATGTGGACAGGTCTGACGCTTCTGATTTTGCTGGAGAGAACGGACCATCAGTTAGTGGTGACCAGTATTTGAGAACTCCAGTGGACAGCATAAGGCATGGATTTCACTCAGCAAATATGAGGGAAAGTCCAGGGTCTCCAGATACCATACTTGGTAGAAATTTGGGAGAGTTAGTTGTATCCCTTTTGAAGGTAGTCAATGGGTGGCTAGAAAGGAAGAAGCCATTGCTTACTAGTATCACAACCATCTTAATGGATACCCGCGATTATGTTCGTCTCAAGATTTTGCAAGCATACCCTATTGTTTGCAGGTGGCTCATGCATTTGGGGAATCTAGTTATGCTTGTATCACTGGTATGGCTGGATTGTAGTCTTCGGGGCCTTGGTTCGTTTTTGCGTTTGGGTACAACATCCTTTTTTGCCGTCATTTGGTGTGGCATTTTCTCGGTATTTGCAATGATTGGGATATGGAAGTTTCTTATGATCATGGTAAGCTATGCTCCTTGGGCCATGTCACGGAGTCTTTCTTTTTGGTTTGGTTTTAATTGGAACCTGTAAAACAAATGCATGAATGGTTATCTTTTATGTAACGTAATGCTTCCTTCCCCTTGATCATTATCTATAATTACGTTGGATCTACTCTAAGGCAACTGTTGTTTCTATGCAAATTCATGATGCACAGGGAGTTGCTATTGTCTTAGCACTTTTTGTTGGCTTCATACCTGGAATTTTGGTACTTGCCATTTCTGCAACTGTTTCTTTATGGATATGTGGGAGCTTTTGCACAACAGGACTTGTCATTGTTGTTGGAGGTTGGTCTTTCTGAATTCTCTTTTGCTGATATTATTTGATTCATTTTTCTTAAGCTTGTAACTTGTTAAAACCTGGGTTGTTTTAAATGCAGGACTGGGATTTTTATTAAAAAGTGAACGCTTTGCTCTCTTAATAACAACTATGTATTCCGTGTATTGTGCTTGGATATATGTGGGTTGGCTTGGTCTGTTCGTGGCCTTGAATGTATCTTTTATCTCGAGTGATGTTCTTATACACTTTCTTAAAAACAACGTAAGCGAGCACGGAAGGTCCTATGAACGAAATCCCAATATGCAAGGCCCACCTGGTTCCTTCTCTGTGGCGCCCATGAATTCTTCTCCTTTTGAAGCTGGTTTTGGGAAACCAGCAGATAGAAATGCAGGAGAACCTTCAACAAGTGGGTCTGAGACTGAGCTGACATCTGAGGAAGAAGTTGTTCGGTTGTTAAATTCTCCCGATCACTATTCAGCCCTGGGATTGGCTCGTTATGAGAACATTGATATGTCGTTACTTAAACGTGAATACAGAAAAAAGGTATCACCATGACGTTATCTTTTTGTCAAATAATTTTCTGTATGCGATTAGAAACTCATGGGTCATGTGCTTGAGATAATTTTTGTCAAATTGATAATAGAAATTTTTCTAAATTAGTATGAACTAAGCGTTCAAAAGGAACCTTCGGTTATTTGGTTCATGTGAAGGTCAGTGAATAAGTATATTTTTAAAAAATGCAAAAAGTGATTGTTTGGTTTGTATCCAGGCAATGCTTGTCCACCCTGATAAAAATATGGGGGATGAAAAGGCTGTAGAAGCCTTCAAGAAACTTCAGAATGCATATGAGGTACATTTGGTCTTCAGTTAGTATTATAGTAAGAATCTAACCATCCTGGCGTACTTAAGTTTATAACTGGCTGTCTCCAGGTTTTACTCGACTCTTTGAAGCGTGAAGCATATAATGATGAATTGAGGAAAGAGGAGCTACTAAACTGGTTCCGGAGATCCCAAACTTCATCTCAGATGGTAAGTTCCCTCTCATAATTCTGAGCTTTTCTGAATTCAATGTATGAGAAGTTGGATTTTTCCCGTGTTGTTTATATATGTAAATCGAAGAATAAACTTCAGTGTAATAAACTCAGTTCAGCAGAACTAAGACTGAATTCATAAAGACTTAGCTGATTAGTAAAATTCTCTGAGTTAGCCCGCTTTGCTGTTTTATAGTGCCAGTCTTGTGTAATTTTGGGAGAACTTTAAATGCAGTAATCTTGTTTGGTTAGAAAGAGTATGAAACTGGACCATGAAATTTAAATGCATAAATTTCAGCTTCACTTAGGCCTGAGCATGAAATTAGACCATTGGTAGAACCATAGGATTACTGGTTATTCTAATATTTAAAGTTTGTGTCTGGAATTGTCACAGGATAGAGCCCCTGTTCTGAGAAGACATATATATGGGGTTTTCTTGTACAGATGTTAAGAATGTAATTGTTGTCTTCTGGTTAAGGATACGAAAGCCACCCAGCCTTTTATTGACCAAGATAGATGGTTAGAGACGAGGTTCACTCTATTCATGTGTTAGCTTGTTGTAGTCTGATGACTTACTTTATGTCCGTCGTTTATTTTTAATGCTTGCATGTCTGTCAAGATTATGTTCTCAACTGCATGCTGTTTGCTCACTACTTCCTTGAACTGTGAATTACGTGAACATCCAGAGTGGGAGACATGATCACTTTGCTTCTGGATTCACACAATTTGAGGGTGATGATGGCGAGCCCCTCGGAGATTTCAGACGAATAGCCTGCAGAAAGTGCCGTCAGTTTCACATATGGGTTCTTGTCAATAGACCAAAATCTCAAGCAAGATGGTGCCAGGTATGTTCTGTCGTTGGTTTATCTATATGATGAGGTATAGATAGTTTACAGATTACCTGATCCTGAACTTCTACCTTTTTTTCAAAGGAATGTAATGATTGTCATCCAGCTAAAGACGGAGATGGATGGGTTGAACAGTCCTCTAAACCCTTTTTCTTCGGAATGCTGCAGAAGGTACTGATCAGTACATAGTATAATATGGCTATTACAGCAATTCATTTGCATAGAATCGTGTTTGTAATTTCGCAAGAAACAATCCCTTTTATGAAATTGGACCTAAAGAAAAAAGAATGGAAATGGTAGCAATGCTATAATATCTACTTTCTGATTCTATTTGTCAGACCTGCTTCTTCTAATATACTGATTTCCGAATTTGACAACATCTTTTAAACAGGTGGATGCACCCTTGGCATATGTTTGCGCTGAAAGCAGGATTTTTAATGCAACAGCGTGGTTTAGTTGTCAGGTAATGAAATTCTATCCCGATACATATTTCTGCAGATTGTATTCAGCCTGAAATTCTTCATGGAAATACGAAGCATGTGTTAGCTATAGGCGAAACTGTCTTCAAAAGCATAATCGTCACATCCTAACTTAATTTATATCAAATTCATGTATTTATATACCAAGTCTTATTTTGTACAGGGGATGAGATGTCCAGCCAACACTCACAAACCAAGCTTCCACGTGAACACTAGTGTAACATCGTCTAAGCATGGACCGACAAAGGGAAATGGTGGTTCAGGACAAAAGTGGGCTGGTGGCATTCCGCCTAACATGGATGAGAACATGACAGAGGATGAATTTGTGGAGTGGTTGCAAAACGCAATGCAGTCTGGCATGTTTGAAGCTGCTGCTGGTAATCCACCTCAGCCAGATAGCCCCTTTTCTGGTGCAAAAAATTTCAACAAAACTCCAGGAAGTGGCGCCGGTGGTAGCAGTAGTAGCGGCAATAACAAGAAGAAGAGGAAGGGGAAAAAGCAGTGGTAATCCTGAAAACCTCAAATATACAGTCACAAAGGGAATGGATTGGTATTAGTAACTAATCTAACCCTACATTTTGAACAGAGGCTCCATGTGTTGTAAACAGGGAAACTGGAATACCAGTTATGGATGAAAAAAGGGGAAGCCATTATAATGGAGTTTCAAAATTTTTTGAGAAATTTAAAATTTCTCATTCAGCAATGTAAAAATCAATTTTTTTTTCCCCGTTGCAAAACTTAGTTTTGTTGTTTGGACCAAAGATCAAACGCCAACAATTGGGGGTTAGCCCAGTTGGCCGAGTTTGCTCAGTGGGGAGAAAGCCGGTGGCTGCGGTGCCAGGGGCAGGACGGGCTATGCCCTAGCAGCAGCAAAAAGAAAAAAGAAAAAATAAAAGAAAAGAAAAATCAAACGCCAATTGGCAAAGGTTAGTCCTGCAACTCACTCGGTTGCCTCAGTGACTAGACCTCCAATTCCCTGTAATATAAGGGATATTCCGTAAAATAATAGCTTGATTGGTAAGCCAGTGGTTTTCCCATCTGGGTCCGGATCGTATAATTTTCCCTTTCCTTTTCTAATTAAAGAATGCTGAAGCCGGTTTAGCTAACGTATATATAGGGAGCAGATTGAAAACTAGGTGATAAACAAGAAGAGATTAAGAGTCATGGAGAACAAAGATGGTCATGAAGGTGCACAGGCTAATCAACCTTCTAGTTCGACATCACGTCGTCGGCAAAGGGAAGAAGAGGATTCAAACCAGTCAAATCAACGTCGTTGGACAGATGAGACATCAACAACAGAAGACATCAACAACAGTTCCAACACAAGTTTCAGTCTGGAGGATGCTGAGAGGTATGTCGAGGAAGCTCTCCATATAGCTGGGCAGATGGATATGATGCAAAATCAGATGGAGGAAGAAGAGAGTTCAGTTTCTAATGAAGGATGGAATTCAAACCAGTCAAATCAACATCGGCTAGTAGATGAGACATCAGCAACAGAAGACGGAAACAGCAACAGTTCCAGTTCCAGCCCAAGTTTTAGTCAGGAGGATATTCAGAGGCTTGCCGAGCAAGCTCTCCAGGCAGTTAGGCAGATGGATGCGATGCAAAATCAACAAGGGACGATTACGATTATTGCAGTAGGTGTATTAAATATCGACAATGCAGATGGATCAGTTAGAACTATGCCATATACTGTGAGATCTCCGTTGTCTTTAAATATAGATGGCATGAGTTATGAGGAACTAACGGCACTGGAAGAAAGGATTGGCATCGTAAAAACAGGATTATCAAAAGATAATATCTTAAAGCAGCTGAAAACAAGAGTTCACACCACATCTGGAGACTCGATGGGGGAGGAGGAGACTGAGATTTGCACCGTATGTCAGGATAAATATGAGAACCAGGATAAGATTGCAACTCTTGGTTGCAAACATGAATACCACCAAGACTGCATAACAAAATGGTTGGTACGGAAGAACCTTTGCCCTATCTGCAAAGGACAAGCTCTGAAAACCATGGAAGAAAGCAAAAAAGAAGAAGTAGTGAACGAGTGCTAGATAATATGTTGTTTTTCTCTTCCGCAATATTGCAAGTTAATCTTAAACAATTATTGAACTTGTTAAGAATATGTTCTGCTAGAGTCCCCCTGCTAAGTCCCAAAGGTCTGGTACCCGCCCCCATGTGAGGGGGCAGTTTTTACCCCATCTGCAATAGACAAGCTCTGAGGGCTTGATTTTTTTTTTCTTTTTCCCGTTTGCACAGTAATGGAAGTTAGAACTACATCGTGCTTGATTTCTTGTTTTGTGTACGATTCGTTGGTCCAGTACAAACTGATAAATAAAAGATTATTTTTCTCTTCAATTTTGATTTTTGTGAGAGGGAGAGCAAAAAGAGATCTGAGGAGAGCAAAAATCCTAGCCAACTCACTAGTTGAACCGAGTTATATATATATATCAACGAGTCGGACTAAATTACCCTTTCAAGCCACACGAAATTTTCACATTACAGTCATCATTAAACCTACTCCTCGTCTTGTTCTTTTCTACAATCCTAATAACCATTACAGAGACTAAACTTCGATTAATGGTGGTGAACTTTTTTCTTGCCATTGTCATCATAATAAATACGAAATTACTGTCGTGCATATAAAAAGAAATCCACATAAGCCTATACAACAATTGATAGTGATGGAGAAATCTACATATCATCACCAACAGAAGTGAGATCATGATCTAGAGATTTCAGTCAAAGAGGAAAATTTTGCGCCAAAATGTTTCGCATCCTAACGTACGGATCCATTCAATCAAGATGGAAGTGTTTCCTACTATAGGACGGGGTCCTAATACTGAATATAATCTTATCACCGATAATACTACTGCTTCTTTTAACTTTTTTGATGAATAATAGAAAGATTTTCCATTACCTATGAAATTGATATTGATTTTTGGTGAACACACCTCTTTTTAAATCTAACAGGTACCATAACTTAACATTTTTGATTCGATGTACATAATAAATTATGGGTATCGAGGGTTCATAGATCGGAAAACAGAAATCAAAGAAGACAATGTTTAAAGTGGTTCGGTCACTGACCTACATCCACTGAGAAACCCCGTAGGGTGAATTGGATTGATCTCCAGGCTTGCTGGGATAATCTCTGTTACATTAGAACACTCGTATTTATATAGTGGTAAACTATAAGTGTTGTTGACTAATTACACGATAAGAAGCATATCTAGATAACAACTTGGATTACGGCATATCTTGGAAGCTTCTCTTCACTTATCTTGATTAAGTCCACGGTAGTTAGATTGGTTTTATCCTCTTTTCCAGTACGTGTCTTGATTGCTTGTGTTGCCTCGGACCTTCACTGGACTTTAACCTCGGCTACTTGTGTGTGACAAACTCTAATATTCCAATACCCCCCCTCAAGTTGGACACGTAATGTTTTGAAGTGTGCAACTTGAAAATTGTTGAACAGAACTCTGTATCCATGAACCGTCGATGATTATTAGCCATGGAACTTGAACTTGGACTTGAAATGACCCATGTAACAGCACTTGAGATCGGATGATGAGAAATATGGTAAATTCAAATTCTTCCACAAATCGTGTACCAGAATGGTAGATGATAAATGAGCAGTTGAACTACTACATTTATGAATTAACTCATAAACTTAGGGGCTAGGTTGATCTTGCATAAAGATCTAAAAGGAGAGAATCGCCCAGTGAAACCAGGTGAAATCATATTTATATCGCATAATCGATAACCAATCATCCGTTTTATTTTGCATCTCCTATTCCTCAGGGAGAGACTTGCGTTGAATATGATCACAATCTTATCATTATTAAGTCTGTGGGTGTAGCCATAGCCGGGAATCACACAAACCCATGTACTTGAGAGCAGTAGCAGAATGATCTTCACGAGGCATAAATGAGTGAAATGGCTTTAACAGGCTTGAATTATACATCAACTGGAGAAGCAAAATGATCTTCATAGAAACTGGTAGTTGCGTCTTGTGGTTGCAAACGGTCTTGAATTGATATTAGGCTTTCAAGAAGGTTTAGAAGAGTGGTACGGACTTGGTTTGATGATTACTAACCAAGGAATGACATGATAGACAAACCACTGGTTGTCTAAGAAAAATAGTTTTCACAAGTGAAAAATGAGCTGTATAGTCTTCATGCTCACAACTTGCTACTGAACCTGATAAAAGGCACAAGAGTTTATAGATACCTTCGATTTGATTGTTCAGATGATAATGCCGAATGAAACAGAAAAGACCATGCAGTTGAACTTGATCTTCATGCACGGACCTTGGAAGTTAAACTTGATGAGCCGTCTTCCATATGGGTTCATCAACAACTCGTAACTTATAAAAAGATGCTGAAACGTATGACAGGTGGATAAAAAAGATTTGATAAGAAAATTTGGAATTGAACAAAATCTCCCGAGATATCAGAAATATTTTAGGAAATAAATGGCTATTAATGCCAAATCGAGCAGACATCTCGACTTGCATAATAATAGCACCAGAGAAGTAAACAAAGCGGAAAGTTTGTTTTGATTTCGTCTTGACCTAACAGACACATAATAGAATCTTGATCCATTTGATTAAGATTTGCAGTGATGATAACAAATTTTGGAGTAAAAGTATCCTTCCAAAACGGATGATTATGCACAATCGTCGGAATAAAACCAACACTGGAATCAATAAAATTGTCCAAAATAAAATATGACAAAAATTGGGACTGATTTTCAGAGAAAAGAAACCTGAAAAGATTAATGACAGTTGCACAAAGTGCAAAACAAATGGAACTTGCAAACGGAAATGTAAACATCGTTTAAGATTTGAGAGTAGGACAATGATAAATTTCAAAGAACGATATCCATAGATATAATGAAAACGAAACTCATGATGATGAGAAAAACGATCATTAGGAAGAGTTATTTGATGATAACTCTGTTGGAAATAATGGATATAAATCATCCATAGAATATAGGCTAATATTGGAGATTAGTCCAAATAAAATAGATGAAAATGACAGAAAAAAAATTAGAAAGCGGAAGCAATATGAGCGGATCTCCCCGCTCTGATACCATAATAAATTATGGGTATCGAGGGTTCATAGATCGGAAAACAGAAATCAAAGAAGACAATGTTTAAAGTGGTTCGGTCACTGACCTACATCCACTGAGAAACCCCGTAGGGTGAATTGGATTGATCTCCAGGCTTGCTGGGATAATCTCTGTTACATTAGAACACTCGTATTTATAGAGTGGTAAACTATAAGTGTTGTTGACTAATTACACGATAAGAAGCATATCTAGATAACAACTTGGATTACGGCATATCTTGGAAGCTTCTCTTCACTTATCTTGATTAAGTCCACGGTAGTTAGATTGGTTTTATCCTCTTTTCCAGTACGTGTCTTGATTGCTTGTGTTGCCTCGGACCTTCACTGGACTTTAACCTCGGCTACTTGTGTGTGACAAACTCTAATATTCCAATACCCCCCCTCAAGTTGGACACGTAATGTTTTGAAGTGTGCAACTTGAAAATTGTTGAACAGAACTCTGTATCCATGAACCGTCGATGATTATTAGCCATGGAACTTGAACTTGGACTTGAAATGACCCATGTAACAGCACTTGAGATCGGATGATGAGAAATATGGTAAATTCAAATTCTTCCACAAATCGTGTACCAGAATGGTAGATGATAAATGAGCAGTTGAACTACTACATTTATGAATTAACTCATAAACTTAGGGGCTAGGTTGATCTTGCATAAAGATCTAAAAGGAGAGAATCGCCCAGTGAAACCAGGTGAAATCATATTTATATCGCATAATCGATAACCAATCATCCGTTTTATTTTGCATCTCCTATTCCTCAGGGAGAGACTTGCGTTGAATATGATCACAATCTTATCATTATTAAGTCTGTGGGTGTAGCCATAGCCGGGAATCACACAAACCCATGTACTTGAGAGCAGTAGCAGAATGATCTTCACGAGGCATAAATGAGTGAAATGGCTTTAACAGGCTTGAATTATACATCAACTGGAGAAGCAAAATGATCTTCATAGAAACTGGTAGTTGCGTCTTGTGGTTGCAAACGGTCTTGAATTGATATTAGGCTTTCAAGAAGGTTTAGAAGAGTGGTACGGACTTGGTTTGATGATTACTAACCAAGGAATGACATGATAGACAAACCAATGGTTGTCTAAGAAAAATAGTTTTCACAAGTGAAAAATGAGCTGTATAGTCTTCATGCTCACAACTTGCTACTGAACCTGATAAAAGGCACAAGAGTTTATAGATACCTTCGATTTGATTGTTCAGATGATAATGCCGAATGAAACAGAAAAGACCATGCAGTTGAACTTGATCTTCATGCACGGACCTTGGAAGTTAAACTTGATGAGCCGTCTTCCATATGGGTTCATCAACAACTCGTAACTTATAAAAAGATGCTGAAACGTATGACAGGTGGATAAAAAAGATTTGATAAGAAAATTTGGAATTGAACCAAATCTCCCGAGATATCAGAAATATTTTAGGAAATAAATGGCTATTAATGCCAAATCGAGCAGACATCTCGACTTGCATAATAATAGCACCAGAGAAGTAAACAAAGCGGAAAGTTTGTTTTGATTTCGTCTTGACCTAACAGACACATAATAGAATCTTAATCCATTTGATTAAGATTTGCAGTGATGATAACAAATTTTGGAGTAAAAGTATCCTTCCAAAACGGATGATTATGCACAATCGTCGGAATAAAACCAACACTGGAATCAATAAAATTGTCCAAAATAAAATATGACAAAAATTGGGACTGATTTTCAGAGAAAAGAAACCTGAAAAGATTAATGACAGTTGCACAAAGTGCAAAACAAATGGAACTTGCAAACGGAAATGTAAACATCGTTTGAGATTTGAGAGTAGGACAATGATAAATTTCAAAGAACGATATCCATAGATATAATGAAAACGAAACTCATGATGATGAGAAAAACGATCATTAGGAAGAGTTATTTGATGATAACTCTGTTGGAAATAATGGATATAAATCATCCATAGAATATAGGCTAATATTGGAGATTAGTCCAAATAAAATAGATGAAAATGACAGAAAAAAAATTAGAAAGCGGAAGCAATATGAGCGGATCTCCCCGCTCTGATACCATAATAAATTATGGGTATCGAGGGTTCATAGATCGGAAAACAGAAATCAAAGAAGACAATGTTTAAAGTGGTTCGGTCACTGACCTACATCCACTGAGAAACCCCGTAGGGTGAATTGGATTGATCTCCAGGCTTGCTGGGATAATCTCTGTTACATTAGAACACTCGTATTTATAGAGTGGTAAACTATAAGTGTTGTTGACTAATTACACGATAAGAAGCATATCTAGATAACAACTTGGATTACGGCATATCTTGGAAGCTTCTCTTCACTTATCTTGATTAAGTCCACGGTAGTTAGATTGGTTTTATCCTCTTTTCCAGTACGTGTCTTGATTGCTTGTGTTGCCTCGGACCTTCACTGGACTTTAACCTCGGCTACTTGTGTGTGACAAACTCTAATATTCCAATAGTACAGTGTATTTTATCTTGGAGTTGGAGAAGACGATGAGAGGGTTAGGTTTTAGTAAAATGTTAAACGTGTATGAAATATTTTGTGACCACGAAGGGTAATTGTGTCTGACTCGAACATTTATATTAAATCACTCCTAGTTAACTAGTCAACAATGATTTTTGATCTCCTCAAATCTCTTTTTGCTCTCCCTTTAACAAAAATCTTAATTTTATGTATCTGTCTTTTTGGTGTTATTGTTGGTTCCTTCCTTGTAATCAGTTCGAAATTAAAAGAAACATGACTCATGAGTTTTTGCGAAAATAAATTCATTAAAGAGGCAATTCGATCTTGCATGTTATGCTATATTGTGCGCAGCAATATTAGCATCTCGTGGAGTAAAGGTGCACTGCGAAGTGTCAAAGTTATAAGCTATCTTGTATGACCCATTTAACTGCTCCTCTGCCTGCCGCCGGCCATTTATGGCTGACATCACATTCTGACAATCTCTTTCTAAATACCCTTCTCCTTTGCCCACTTCATAGCCTCCATCATACTAGCAGACTCAGGTTGCTCTGGATCTACTCCATACATCTACCAGTCCAGCTTTACAAGAGTTCTTAAGGTACGCAGCATCAAATTGCGTTTAAAATAAGGGTCAATAGACAGTAGTCATATTCCATTTAGCTAGTTGACAAAGTCCCTGCATGTGCTGACTGACTCTAGTTGCATAATATTCGCCTGTATATTCTCAATTTTTTTAGAGACAGAACTACAAGCTCCATATATGCCAAAGGATAATACCGTCCATGGTATTGTTAGCAGAGACAGAACTACAAGCTCCATTAGGAACTGATCGCGGTATTTTCAACATTTCTGGCCAAGACACTACTAACAGTGGACCAAATACGCTTAACAAGATCACATTCAAAAATATATGTTGCATACTACGTACCTACTCCTCTATCAGAAAAAGGACAGCTAGAATGAATCTAGCCAATCTATCAAACTGGAAATTAATTATGTGCAGTAGGGAAACCAGACTCAAGCTCTTGCCGCCGCCACACAACGAATCTTTCAAGGGGAACAATATAATGTCCTCAAACACTTCTATTACTTTCACCAAACAGTTAGCAGTACTGTTAGAATCTTAATACGGATGGTATGTATATGGTAGTGCGAAAAAGAATGAAAGTTTACGAACCTGAATATCACTATCAGAGATTGTGAGTCATGGAGAACAAACATGGTTATGAAGGTGCACAGGCTAATCAACCTTCTTCTAGTCCTACATCACGTCGTTGGCAAAGGGAAGAACAGGATTCGAACCAGTGAAACCAACGTCGTCGGGTGGATGTGACATCAGCAACAGAAGACAACAGCAACAACAACAGTTTCACCATCAGATTAAGTATCAGCCGGGAGAATTTTGAGCGGTTAATGGGGCGAGCTCGCCAGATTGCTAGGCAGATGGAGAAGGACGCAACGCAAAACCAACAGGGGAGGAGGATTTACATATTTGATGTAGGCCGATTCCAGAACCAAGATGGAACATTTAGAACTACTCTAGATATTGTGAGACTTCAGGTGTTGACCCCCAACGTTGGTAGAGATGGCATGAATTATGAGGAACTAGCGGAACTGGGAGAAAGAATTGGCATAGTACAAAGAGGATTACCAAAAGAATTTATCTCAAGTCATCTGAAAACAAGAGTTCACACATCTAGAGACTCAACGGAGGAGGAGACTGAAATTTACACTGTATGTCAGGATGGGTATGAGAACAAGGATAAGGTTGCAACTCTGGATTGCAAACATTAAATTTGACATGATCAATGTTTAGTGAATTGTTATCAACTATTTTCGAATGAAAATTACTTCAGAAGTTTAGAGACAACGGGGAACCAGCTATCTATTAAGTAAACGAGTTGACTCTTGTATTGTTGAGCTCCTTTCCTCACTTCATTGTCCCATCTCTCCTAAGTCTGACATAGAGATAAGCTACCAGGTCTCTGCAGCAGCCTCGCCCTCGTCAGTCAAAGAAACATCTCTTTTTCATCACGAACAGATCCAGCCTATGACATTTCTTTAAGTGGCGCCATTGGAAGCAGCAATAACAAGAAGAAGAGGAAGGGGGGAAAAAAAGCAATGGTAATTCTGAAAACCTCAAATCACCCAGCAATGTAAAAATCAAATGTCTTTTGTAGTTACAAAATTTGTTTTGTTGTTTGGTCCAGAAACCAAACAGTCGAACACCAATGGCAATGGTTTGGCCTGCAACTCAGTTGGTTGCCTAAGTGAGTACTACACCTCCAATTCCCTAAAATAGCAGCTTGATTGGTAAGCCAAAGGTTTTCCCATCTGGTTCAGGATTGTGTCATCAATTAGGAATGGTCATTGGACAAGTTTCTTATTTAGGAAGCCGCTAATTATAGTATTTCCCGTTTCCTTTCCTCATTACATATTGCTAAAGCCGGTTTAGCCAAGATATATAAATAGGTAGCAGTAGGTTGTGATTTTATAACACATTCTAACCCAAGCGAAAATAGTTGAGAGTTCAAGAAGAGGAGAAAGGAGAAATTTGATCGTGAGCAAGTGAAAAAGAGGATTGAGAACCAGTTGAAGAACAAGAAGAAATTGTGAGTTATGTCGACACAAGATTTAAATCAACATCGTCGACAAAGGGAAGAACTGGATTCAAACCAGACAAATCAACGTCGTCGGGTAGATGATGAATCTGCAGAAAACGACGACAACAACAACAGTCCCAGGTCAAGTATCAGTTGGGAGAATTTTAAGAGGAGATGTCTCGAGATAGACAGGGAGTTTGAGGAGGATGCGATACATGACAGTGATACTGATGATGATGATGAGACTGTGGAAGAAGAGAGTTTAGTTTCTGCTGAAGAAGGATGGGATTCCAATAGCCAATTAGACGACCAAAATCATCAAGGGGCGACTTACCTATTTGAAAGAGTTCCTTGGGTCCATGATGCACAACTCGTTATTGGTAATGAAGATGGATCAGTCGTCAGAACTATTCGATTCGATGATGAGTTGCTTATCCAATTGAACCATAACGTTAGGTCATCAGAAGATGGCATGAGTTATGAGGAACTAACGGAAATGGAAGAAATGATTGGCAAAGTACAAAGAGGATTATCAAAAGAAACTATCTCAAGGGAGCTGAAAACAAGAGTTCACACCACATCTGTAGACTCGACGGTGGAGTCTGTAATTTGCACCGTATGTCAGGATGGATATTGTAATAAGGATAAGATTGCAACTCTTGATTGCCAACATGAATACCACGAAGACTGCATCACGCAGTGGTTGCTACAGAAGAACGTTTGCCCTGTCTGCAAAAGTCAAGCTCTGGAGTCGACCATGGAAGAAAACAAGAGAGAAGAAGTGAACAAATGTTAAACAATATTTTTCCTCTTCCGCACTATTGTAATGCTATTAAATTTAAAACGTTTACTGAATGTGGAAGTTAAATGTTGCTCGTGATCCCTGGTTTTGGTTACGTAGCTAGGCAGCCGTTCATCAGTCCATTATAATATTAATGATAAAATTATTTTTCTCTTAAATTCATTTATTTTTTTATGCTATTATTATTGTTTTCTTGTTTTCTATCCAATCACTGATTCTTAACAACCTGTTTTCAGTTTAGCAAAACCATCACCGTACTTAACATCTCCCATTTGTTGCATGTGCTTAACAACTTGGAAAGCACGCTGCTGAAAGTGTTTCCAAGACACTAGACCAACCATCACCTGCAGCTGCTATTAGTCTCATCCGATGACGTGTCAAATCCTGCAATACTTGCTCAACCAAGTACATACCCAACCGAAATCCAAACCCGAGTCAGCTCACCAACGACCAAGTTAGAGCTCTCCAGCATAGATAATAGATGTTGTTATATTGCTTGGCAGGAATTTTCAATTATTGAAACTGTGGTAATCGTTATAACAGATGAAGAAGGCGATGTCCAGGGAGAAAGGGATAAGCAACAATCATGGAGCTCTAGCTGCAACCAGATAGCATCACCAACTTAAAAAGGGAATCTGTAACTGGAGCTCGAACATAAAACGCTGGTAAAGAAACTGCTGTGTTTTGTTGGCGTGGATAGCTCTATTTACTTCACTTTATATTAGGGTTTTCTTTATCCTATGGAATTGTTTTGCAGTCTTCTCGTGGGATTGTTTTGTAGATTAGGTAGCTAGAAATAGTTCACAAGTTATCAAGCCTAAGAGATCAAGTTAGATAGAAATAGTTCAGAAGAAGCTTTCTCTGTGGCAAAGAAAGTATCTGTCAAGGGGGGAGATTAATGTTAATTCAAAATGTTCTCTCAAGTTTGTCTGTTTACTATCTTTCTCTCTTTCAGATTCCTGCATCTGTGGAGAAGCAGATGGAAACCATCATGAGGCAATTCTAACGGGGGACTGTGAATAACAAAGCAAAGAAAGGATGGGTAGGTTTTAAGAAATTAAAATTGCCAAAAGAAGGAGGTGGTGTGGGGATCAAAAAGTTAAGATTAATGAATAAATCTCTTCATGCCAAATGGATTTGGAGGTATTGCAATGAGGAAAATGCACTATGGAGGAAAGTTGTTAACCACAAATTTGGTGGAAATGAAAAAGCTTTCCTTCAAAATAAAACAACTAAACCCATTGGCAAGAGTTTTTAGGCTGGTATTTTGAAGTGCAGAGATCAAGTTGAGATGAATACTACTTTTCATGTGAGCAAGGGAGATAGATGTTTGTTTTGGAAGGATAAATGGTTGAACGGACAATCTTTGATGACTTTATTTCCTTTACTGTTTCATCTGAGCAGAATGCAGGAGGCAACTATACAAGAGATGCTTGAGTACAATCAAGAAAACATCTGGAATTTTGTTTTTTGCAGGAACTTAAAGGATGAGGAAATAGAGGATGTTGCTCATTTGCTGGATTTGATTTCAATCTTAGAAGGGGGGATGTCGAGGACTATAGAGTTTAGAAAAATGGTAACAAGTCTTTTTCTGTGAAAGAGTGTTACAAGGATTTGGAGGTACATGGACTGATTTACTTTCCATACAAATGTGTGTGGAACCCCAAAATACCACAGAAGGTAGTCTTTTTTGTATGGAATCTTCGCTTTGTGGTTGCTCCAACAATGGATACTTACAAGAACTCATTCATGGTCAATGGCTGCCTTTTATGTAAGAAAGATGCAGAGACTAATCATCATATTTTTTTGCATTGTGATACTACCAGAGAGCTTTGGTTCTTTTTCTTGTCAGGTTATAATCTTCAATGGGTGTTTCAAGAGTCAGTCAGAGACACAATTTGGGAGTGGAAAAGAAAGAAAGCTGGACTGCAGGAGCTGCGAACATTGCTAGACTGCAGCAGCGACGAGCAAAGTTTCACTGCAGCAGCTGCGATCATCTGGACTGCAGGAGCGACGAGAAAAGTTGCGCTGCAGCAGCTGCGATCAGCTGGACTTCAGCAGCTTCGATCGGCTGGACTGCAGCAGCGACGAGCAAAGTTTCACTGCAGCAGCTGCGATCAGCTGGGCCGCAGGATACGCGAACATAGCTGGACTGCAGCAGCTTCGATCAGCTGCATTGCAGCAGTGACGAGCAAAGTTTCACTGCAGTAGCTGCGATCAGCTAGAATGCAGGAGTTGCGAACAGAGCTGGATTGCAGCAACTTCGATCAGCTGAAATGCATCAGCGACGATCAAAGTTACACTGCAGCAGCTGTGATCATCTGGACTACAGGAGCGCGAACATAGCTGGACTGCAGCAGCTTCGATCAGCTGCAACGCAGCACCGATGAGCAAAGTTTCATTGCAGCAGCTGCGATCAGCTGGAATGCAGGAGCTGCGAACAGAGCTGGACTGCAGCAGCTTCGATCTGCTGGACTGCATCAGCGACGAGCAAAGTTTCAATGCAGCCGCTGCGATCAGCCAAATTGCGGGAGTGACGAGAAAAGTTGCGCAGCAGCAGCTGTAATTAGCTGGACTGTAGGAGCTGCGAACATAGCTGGACTGCAGCAGTGACGAGCAAAGTTTCACTGCAGCAACTGCGATCAGCTGGATTGCATGATACACGAACATAGCTGGACTGCAGCAGCTTCGATCAGCTGCAATGCAGCAACGACGAGCAAAGTCTCACTGCAGTAGATGCGATCAGCTGGAATGCAGAAGCTGCGAACAGAGCTGGATTGTAGCAGCTTCGATCAGCTGAAATGCAGCAGCGACGATCAAAGTTACACTGCAGCAACTGCGATCATCTAGACTACAAGAGCTCGAACATGGCTGGACTGCAGCAGCTTCGATCAGCTGCAATGCAGCAACGACGAGCAAAGTTTCACTGCAGCAGCTGCGATCAGCTGGAATGCAGGAGCTGCGAACAGAGCTGGACTGCAGCAGCTTCGATCAGCTGAAATGCAGCAGCGACGATCAAAGTTACATTGCAGCATCTGCGATTAGCCAGACTGCAGGAGCGACGAACATAACTGGATTGCAGTAGCTTCGATCAGCTAGACTGCAACAATTACTGAGGAACTAGAATAAAATAGTTCGATATACCTGAGTGTAACAGTTATGAATAAAATAGTTTTACTATAATCCAACTCATTTACGTCACTTGTGAGATTTTCTTTTGTAAATTACATCTGGTTAACCAGTTTTAGGTCAAGTATTTGAAGTGCTTAAAATTAGTTAGTTATGTGAAATAACCATTGGTATTTGTTATACGAAGTTTACTGTGATTTTAATTATGTTTTGACTGTGGGGTCGGTCGGTTAAAGAGTTTGGTTTTGCAAAAAATCCAAACTTGGTCGGTGAATGGAATTTGGGTTAATCCCGAATTTGGTCGGCCAAGAGTTTATGATAAACTCTAATTGTTTACTTGATCCTAAAGTCTAGGAACTTAATAACCAATTTAGGAAACCCTAAACTTGTAGGATAAGTTTGTGACTCCTATATAAGGAGGCTTAATCTATGAGTTTGAGCCATGGAATTCTCAAGGTAATTCTCATAGAGATGTGAGGGATTCATCCCACTTTTCGGGGTGGATGTGAGAAACCATTAATGGTGGAAAGAATACATCATTATGGTGGTTAAGGAATGATTATCGATGTTGGAAGATATGTCGTTATGGAGTATTCATATGGAGATGTTGGCAAGACATCTTGTCGAGGAGAAGATCATCTTGATGGTGCTGGATTAGATTATTGGTGTTGAGTTGAAGGCGTCCATGGTAATCTATATCAGGGTGTGCAGAGAAGATCATCTCGTTGTGGTAGATAATGTGGTAAACATTATCTCATATGGGTGACGACACTACTTTGGATTTATAGGGCGTTTGTTAGAGTTTTTCAGTCACATTATGGTGAGTCGATTAATTGATTATTAAATTCTTGTGTAATTCTCAATTGGTTCTATAATAAAGAAACAGGTCGTAGACGTTTGGTGGATGTAGACAATATATACACATTGTGTATATTGTTGAACCACGTAAAATCTGTGAGTACTTTATTTCTTGTTTCTTTTGTTTATGGATTGTATCTGTGTGGTTCTCTTTCTCTTCTTCTTATCCTAGATCGTAGTGAGGTTCATGGAGTAATCCGAGAGATCAATTGTTTCTTGTTAGCTATTTTGTTTCCGCAGTATTAGCATGTATATGGCTCTGACCCCAACAATTGGTATCAGAGCTTTAGGCTGTTTAGAAGGTTTGAAAAGAGAAGTTTTAGATTTTATGGATTGGCAGAAAATCTTGAAGACGAAGGATTTGGTTTCATCAAGTATGTAAGGATTTGATGTTATAGCTTCCGAAGATGCAGAGTTTGATGTTATCAAGTATGTGTAGGATTTGATTTCATCAGTTTGGGAACAAAGCAAAGTAAAGCGTATGGGTGAAGATGCTACTTTAGATCTTATAGGGTGCTTGTGAGAGTTCTTATGTTCGGTCACGTTGTGGTGAGTCAATGTATTATTTTAGTCAATCAGTTATGTAATTCTTAGTGGTGATTCTATAGTGAATAAAGAGGTCGTAGCCGTTTGGTGGATGTAGACAATATTACACACATTGTGTATATTGTTGAACCACGTTAAATCTGTGAGTACTTTACTTCTTGTTGATTTTTTTATGGCTTGCATCTATGGGGTTCTCTTTCTATTCTTCTTATCCTAGATCATAATAAAGTTCATGGAACAATCCGAGAGATCAAGTGTTTCTTGTTAGCTAATATGTTTCCGCAAGATTAGCACGTAGATGGCTCTGAACCCCAACAATTGGTACCAGAGCATTAGGTTAGACACCAATTTCCCCAACAATTGGTATCAGAGCTATAGGTTGGGTAAAAGATTTGAAGAGAAAGTTTTGGATTTTCTGGTTGAAAGAAAATTTTGAAGATGAAGGATTTGGTTTCATCAAGTATGTGATGATTTGATGTTACAGCTTCCGACGATGCAGAGTTTGATGTTTTCAAGTTAATATGAGATTTGATTTCATCATTTTTTGGAACAAAGCAAAGTGAAGTGTACTTCGAAAAGAATGGGATTATATCAGGTGATCTGCATTCGGCATGGTCAAGATATATGGTCTTGATGTTTATGGTGCTCTACATTGGATATTTGGCATTGATTCTTATTGGAGCATAAACTCTATGGATGGCTTCAAGTAAGTTTATTTATTGTCTATACTTCGTACTATATTCTTGTGATCTGTTTGAAAGACTTGCGTAGATTGGTTTTCAATTAATTGGTGTTTGCTTGGGAAGACACAAGAAGGCAAGAATATAGTAGTTGGGATACAAATATTAGTTTGTATGTTTGTGTGGAAGTAAAGATGAAATATAAGCATGTCAAAGTCTCATTATTGTTTCGGATTAATGGAAATAATAATTTAGTTATCAATCATCATCAATTAGATCATGTTGCTGATTTTCTTTAAAATGAAGTTGAAGAATACAAAGATGAATTCATACTCGTTCTGCCTTAATTGTTTGTTACAATGATGATTTGGAGAAATCTCGTAGTAGGTTTCGTTTTGGAAGTATTAACCGTTAGACATGGTTTGATATGTTCCAGAAGTGAAGAGTTTGAAATTCAGTCTTAGTATTTGAAGCACGTGGCTACAAATAGTTGCAAGACATTGATCATTGGATGAGATGTGATATTGGTTGTGGTGGAGTTATGGTTTCTTATTTTTATATAAGAAGAAGTTTTTCGACACAGTTTGTAGGGTTTGTTTGTCTGTGTTGAAGTTTGACATTGTATCGGGTAGAACAATGTTTTTGGAGTGTCTCTCGTACTGTTTCTGATGGAGAATCTAGATAGTTTGTGATCTTTTAATTCTTGTCGATGACGTTCAGTCAAAGAGTTATTTTGTTATACACCATTTGAAGTCGATCGGAGCTAGTTGAAGTCCAAGACCGTTGTGAGAAACAGGTTGGTCTATTTATGTTGCGGATACGTTCCTACTTTGGTAAAGACCCGTTGTGACGAATTAGAAAGGTATCGCTTGTACACTTCAAGAGTTTAAAGAATAAAGATACAATACTATAAAATGTGTATGGTGGTGTGGTTACGAGTTAGCACATACTATTTAGGAGAAAACACGGTGCACGAATTTGAGATTAGGATACAATTTTTGACGTGTTTTTCCGACAACCTTTTACTATGCATTGACTATTTGATTTCCTAATGATCAGTGCGAGACTTTCTGTTGGAGAAAGCAATATTATAGCAATGATAATATTTCAGGGTTTGATCATCTTCTATACTTATTTAAATTGATTTCAATAGTGACAGAGCCTGTAGAGATGAAGGTAAATATTTCTATTGAGAAATTTGGTTCAGCAACGATATAGTTTCCGTCAAGTTATTTTCTCTACGTAGTATGAGAAGATAAAAAAAACAACGTCTTGAATTTCTTGGAGCTTGAGGAAGTTACCGAAGGTTTCAGATTATAGCTGGGTGTGATTGGGTCTTTGTGTGAGGACGGATTATCAGATTTCGAACGTTGGTGTACGTTTTTGGAGCAATATTAGAGAAGGGATATGCACAAGACAGAATGTATGACATTATGCATTGTTACGAGGGTAACAGTGAATTCTTAGACGATGGTCACAGTTCTATCCGAGTACGATTGTGTTGTGGTTTGAATGTCATGAAGTCGAAACTACATGCTTGCTTAAGAAATTGATAAAAGACTATTGGTATGTTTCTAAAAAGACCTATAAACTAATACCGCAAGTGCACGGTGTCGAGGTGTAGAACAATGCAAATACGGGTCAATCCACAGGGACAAGGTGTGTGTAGTTGAAGCTTAAGGTTTCACTAAAACTGAGTTGTAACAAAGAGTCTTGGTTGTGTTAAAACACACTTGAGATGATGGCAGTGACTGAACTGAAAAACAGTAGAATGTAAAGCAAGTAAACAGGAACATGCTAGGGCTTTTGAATCCACTTCTTGATCCTAAACTAAGGCAGATCCTAATCAAATCATGTTCTTGCTTCATCTCAGGGAAGATTATGGATGATTTACTTAACTAATATTACTAACTTACCCCTAGCATCAACTGTCTTCTCACAGTACAGCTGATCACAGGCTTGTTTGCTCAACCAGTTATCTAGCAATCCGCATTGGTGGAAGGTTAATCCCCTAAGTTCTCTAGTTCACCCCTAGCATTGAGTGTCTTCTTACAGCACACTCAATCACAGGTGCATTTGATCACTAAGTTTACTAACTTCCCTACTTCAATTAAGCACAGTCCTTCAAATGGACTGAATCCTTAGCTACTCTCACTCTTACACCCCTAGAATCAGCTGTCTTCTTACAGCACAGCTGATCACAGGTGCATTCACTCAACTAGCTAATTATCATTCCTACTTAGTTTCAGCACTACAAGAACAGTGACATGAACATGGACTATCCTAGCTTACAATTCAAGAGTATCATCTAACCCCTAGCATATGAAGTTAGAGCATAATGAAATTAAATGACAATAAAATTGAAATTGTATAAAACATTGAACTGAACTTGAACTGAAATTGAAACTAAAATTAAACTTGGATTGAGAAGTGACAGTAGAGAGCACTGGCTAGTCCAAGCCTCTAATGGGTTGTGCTCTGGATAATCCAGGCTTACTTTCTACATCCCTAACACTTCCCTTTTATAGTATTACAAAATACCCAAATTTTCAGAAACCCTAAATTGGAAACCCTAATTTTTAAATTGGAAATTAAACTCACTGATTCTCTGAATTTGTCTCCCCTGTGCTCGACCCATGCTTCCTTCTCGTCCTCTCCTTCTTTTCCCATACTCTCTGATGCTCATGTCGACTGGTACTCAAACCCTAGATCTCTTATATTTATCTCATAGGATGAATGAGATAGAGGTGAGAGAGATAGAGTTTAGAGTGATGGGTCTTGGTTTCTGGGATGTCGGGTGAAGGTGGAAGTGGTGAAGCTCGAGGTGGAGGCAGAGAGCAGTTCTTCCATGGTCGGGGAAGAAGTTGTAGTGGGAGAAGAAGATGAAATTTGGGGAGAAGAGAGCTCGATGGATAATGAGATTAGGGTTTGTTTGTTTGGGGTGTAGGTGTTCGGTTGCTAGGGTGTGAAGCAGGGATAGAGAACTTTTACGAACAGCGAGTAAAGAGCGTTGGATGATCTCATATAGATTGAATCGAACGGCTACGATGGAGAGGTATGCAGCGACCGTTGGATTATGAGATACAACAAAACTGACGACTTCAGATGGAGTTAGGTACCATGGTGTTTGACAGGAGCTTCGGATTTTGATGCACAATGATGAGGCGGTCGTTGGATGATGAGATGGATCCAATCTGACGGCTCTCATGGAAATGGGTATGGATAATGGAAATGGATTTGGGTAAGGGTTTTGGGCCTTGGGTATGCCAAGCCCATATCTTCTTTAAGAACAATTCTTCCTCTTCAAGCCCGCTTCTAATTGATCCGTCTCTTGCAAACATCATTCTTCGCTGCCTTTCTGCGGGAGTCTTTGCCGTTTCTTTGCTCTTTTCGCTCCGTGAGATAACCAGGCTTTATTTAGTACCTAAAAATGCAAAATTAATTAAGAAAAGTATTTATTCTTGAAAACAACGAAAACACAAAATATGAGATAAAATGGAGCATTAGTGCACAAAAGATGAGTTAAATGCCAATAAAAAGGTGCAAATATATACAATATTTGGCACTCATCAACTATCTTGACAATTATGCATGTAAAAGGGACATTGTTGTCAAAGCCCGTTGAGGTTGCTGAAGTGGTGTAGTAAAACGATTGGTGTGTTAGTTGTTGAAGTCTCTGTGAAGCTGGACACGTGTTTGGTATGTATGCAATGGTCGAAGATATGATGAGCTTTCATGGATGAGTAGAAATCAATTGGTGATATATGGTCGTAGAATCATGATCCAATCGGAGATAGGCTTGTAAAGTAAGATTCATAGAGATGAGCTCAAGATTGGCATGCAAGGGCAATGATCTATAGATTGGTTTTATTTGGTGCGCAGTTAGAGTCATGCTCACTATGATTTGGTACATACAAGATGGTTAGTTTCTTGGAAGCTAACATGAAGGTTGGTTTATTACAAACTAACGCAAAGCATCTCGTTAACTCGCTTTGAAGGACATGCTCGTGGAGAGAGCAAGTGTGTAATCAGTTGCTTGAAGAAGCAATTTCTTAGATGGAGATTGTGGTTCTGCTAAGGTAATGCTTAGGAAGACGCATGGAGGCTACTATGGTAATTTCTTTGGTGATCGAGTAGTTATGGAGGTCATCCTTACGGGTACGGTGTGCAACTTGGAGTTAGTGGCTCAGAATAGCGGAACATTAACTCAGGTGGAGCAAGGCCAGTGAAGACGGAGCTGTGTTCGTAGTATGGAACAAGTTCGTAGGTGGTAAAGGCTCAAAGACGCATAATGACTGTAACTAAGTTCGATGGAAGCATATGAACAAGGATCGTGCATGTATGATCTGATTGAGTTGGCATGCAATACACCTAGACTGATGCCAATCAATGTGGAGTTGTGAACATAAAGGAGTAAGGTGTTTCTCAAGATGTTTCATAACGGATGATCATATGATGATAGTTGTTGAGATAGTCAGATTTTTCACGGTGGTGGAGATTTGTACAATCACCGGTAGGTTGGATTGTTAAGTCTGAGTTGGTGACGTTCAAGTTTGTTTTACTCTCTTCTGGTGTGGGTTCTACGGAACAAGTTTGGGTGAACCACATTTCGGTTTGATTCCTATTGAGGAAATGTAGGAAACCAGTGATGGTGAAATCGATATGCAGAAGATGGAGGGATAACATGTTGATCGTCTCATGCATGAATGCATGATCCGAGGTGGAGAATTGTGGGGTCGGTCGGTTAGAGATTTTGGTTTTGCAAAAAATCCAAACTTGGTCGGTGAATGGAATTTGGGTTAATCCCAAATTTGGTCGGACAAGAGTTTATGATAAACCCTAATTGTTTACTTGATCTTAAGTTCTAGGAACTTAATAACCAAGTTAGGAAACCCTAAACTTGTAGGATAAGTTTGTGACTCCTATATAAATAGGCTTAGTCTATGAGTTTTAGCCATGGAATTCTCAATGTAATTCTCGTAGAGATGTGAGGGATTCATCCCACCTTTTGGGGTGGATGTGAGAAACCATTAATGGTGGAAGGAATACATCATTATGGTGCTTATGGAATGCTTATCGATGTTGGAAGATATGTCGTTATGGAGTATTCATATGGAGATGTTGGTAAGACATCTTGTCGAGGAGAAGATCATCTTGGTGGTGCTGGATTAGATTTTTGGTGTTGAGCTGAAGGCGTCCATGGTAATCTATGTCAGCGCGTGCAGAGAAGGTCATCTCGTTGTGGTAGATAATGTGGTAAACATTATCTCATATGGGTGACGACACTACTTTAGATTTATAGGGCGTTTGTGAGAGTTGTTCGGTCACATTATGGTGAGTCGATTAATTGATTATTCAATTCTTGTGTAATTCTCAATTGGTTCTATAATAAAGAAACAGGTCGTAGACGTTTGGTGGATGTAGACAATATATACACATTGTGTATATTGTTGAACCACGTTAAATCTGTGAGTACTTTATTTCTTGTTGCTTTTATTTATGGCTTGTATCTGTGTGGTTCTCTTTCTCTTCTTCTTATCTTAGATCGTAGTGAGGTTCATGGAGAAATACGAGAGATCAAGTGTTTTTTGTTAGCTATTTTGTTTCCGCATTATTAGCATGTAGATGGCTCTGAACCCAACATTTACAACATAGAAAAGATACTCTCGTGAAAGAATGGCAGCAAAGTGGGAAGTATGTATGTTGTTAATCTCTTTGATATATTAGTCATATCCTTTTGTTTAATATGATGTATATCATTTGATTCAGATCATCCATATGTGACAATGAAGCTCAGCCTCGTTCACATTTGTTTTCCAAAAGATAGAGCTAGTTTGGTCTATTGTATATAACTGTAAAAGTTATGGTGATTTGTATGCATATGCATAATTCCTCTAATATTCCATGATAAAGCTTGTAATCATCAATTGTGTTTTTTTTGTACAGAGAATTTATCCATTCAACTTGGTGCACATAATGCGCAATTTGAATCAGGACTAGATCGAGAGGATATGTTGTAAGAAACATTCTTTATTTTCAAACTAGCATAGATCCCAAGACCAGCACATTTTGGCCTCTTTAAATCCCCAAAACTAGCATGTTTATTATTAAACTTGAGCATGTTATTTTTATATATGTTTTCTATACACATCTTCCTATTTGTCATACTGTTTGCTCAACTAACCGAGCGCGAAATGAATTTCACAACTGCAAAGATTATTAAAGATCATGATCTTTGCAGGGCTTATATTGTTTGCTTAGAAGAACGTACAATGGAAGAGAGCACATCAGCATTCTAGGATCGTTTTCTTCAATCTTTTGTCAACTCAAATGTTAATGATCAAGGAAGAACACAATGTATATCAGAAAGGTTTTGGGGACATACGTTTTTGCTGTTTACGATATAAAAAAATATTGAGGGCCTTCAATATGGATCAAGAAGCTGCAATTCTTGCATATGCTGCATCTGTAGGGCGCGAATTCAAATTCACGGAGGCTTATGAAATTATCAATGGAAATGTTTTGGGTTTATATTAAACTTGCATTAAGGAATTAATAAAGTTTTCTTTTGATTATGATTATGAGAATCTGAATTCCAGTTGGGAAACTAACAAATTTTCCTGTCATCCACTTAACATTTGCGAGAGTTACATAAGCTGCAGTACTAAAAGAAGTACACAGACAAATTATACAGCTCAAATTACAACACCCCCCATGGAAACTGCAAAACGCAGTACATATAAACCATATACGGACACAGACTTCTAACTGAATTAACATCTAAATTTAAAAGAAAAGACATGGACAAGCTAAAAAATAAATAAACAACTTCTGAATTAACATTTAAATTCAAAAGAAAAAGAAAAACAATGAACACTGGAGACTGCGACTTCTGCTGCGTGAGATGCTGAACATACTTCCACAATTCCACCAGCTTCTGGCTTCGATCCAATCAAAAGGCAAATGTGCCTATAGAGTTGCTTGTTGCACCCGAACAAAGGTCACTTAAATTACAGAATTACAATTTTTTTGTAAAGTGTAGGTAGCAAAATGAGTACTGCGAAAACCAAATGTAAGATAAGCTTACAGGAACTGAACAAAGGTCAAAAGAAGGTGTAATTGAATAATAACATATGATTGTTGGATTTTTGGTCTCATGTAAACTTATAAAACGAATGTTAAAAGAAAGGACATAAAATATCTGGGGTTTTTTCTTGGATGATGCTAATCTTTTACCAGTCTTTTCCATAAATCTTTGATTAATTGCGCTCTTGAACCTTGTATCTTCCACGGTAAGAGCAATATGAGCTAAATCACTATATGGGACGCTTGAAGATTCATTGCAGTCAGAAAGTATGGGAGCCCCTGAATTGTCTGTTATGAAACCATTCTTGGCATGCTTAGACCACCTTTTTAGAAAATACTGCAATGTAATCTCCAAAATTCTTCATGAAAGAAGAACTCTCGGAGCATGCACACATGTAAACGTGAAACCAGTGCGACTACATTCTACTGTATTGTTGAACCATACTTTTCGATATTTGTCATTTTTTAACGGACTCACGATCTCAACCTTATGAACTGCAATCTCATCATTCTCATCTTTAATTTTGTCAAAGATAACAACCAAATATTTTTAATAGTTTCTGAAATATAGCGAAAACCTTTCGAGTATACATCTTCGCTGCCTCCCTTTCAAAACGCAAGTGAGAAAAAATACAGGCTTACATTGATAATCAGCTGGTAACTCTTTTTCCCTCCAGTCCATTACCGCTTTCTTATACTGCAATATGAAGTCATTGATGCATAGAGTGCGATTTACAACCAAAATTACATAAAAATCACAAATTTCAATTTCTGAAAAATAGAAAAACTAACTCTTAGGAAACATCAAACCCTGTTCTTAGAAATATAATCTTCCTATTAACTTTAATTTTAGTCACCCATTTTCGTTTCTTTCAACCTTACTTTCTTAATTGAATCAAAATTGATAAGAAATCAGAAAATTATTAATCAATCATAATTGAGAGGGCTAAGCTTTTTTGTTTTTGTTGGGTGATTTCAGAGTGTTCATCCTGATCTTCTTCTCCAATCACTTAGGTTCTAGTCGGATTACTAGAGTTGGATATGTTCTGCAATTTTGCTTGAGAGTATTGTTAAAGTTTTGATATTTTGAGGAAAAGAGAATCACGATAAAAACTAAGAGGAAGAGACAGTTTGTTAGGTAGTTATAAGCAGGTGGTATTTTTTCTTTACCAAACTTTAAAAAAGAAATCACGTTAAGAATAGGACGTGTCAAAAAGAGAGGAGGGGCCGGATACTGAGAGTATGCCGCCCAACCACATCGTAGCGGGAGATTTAAGTTTTCGTTTTCGTTTTTTTTTCTTTTGCTTCATCTTTTTTAAATAGAACACTTCTTCTGGGTATTATTGTTTTCGCGTAGTTTCTGCAAAGAAAATTTGTGTAGAAAGAGCAAACACAAAATTGGTTAAAAAGACCAAAATCAATTATTTTTGGGTGAAAATGAAATCTGGATTTTGATACTGTTTAAATGGACAAAATGATAAAACTAGCCAGGATGTAAACAGTTTCAACCAGTCTATTTTCAAATATTTTTTCTATTTTTAATTTATACAGGATGTATCCAATTTCATCCTCGCTATTTTTAAAGTTTAAGCTAGGATGATTCCAGTTTCATCCTTGCTATTTTTTCTGTGTCCATTTCACCCATACTAATTTTTACTCATCCATTAATATCGTGTTTTAAAAATATTTGGACAAATGACCCGAAGCACAAAACAAGGAACCGATAGCATTACTGTTGTGACTATATTATATACTTGCTTTTAAACCCTTGGATCTAGTTATTACCGTTGATCCGCAAGTTCAGGCTAACTCTAAAGGCAAATATCTTTATTTTTTTACCACAACACGCCAGTACTCGTCGTGATGGTATAATGTTCTCTGATTATTTCTCAGTATTGATCCTTTATTTTCTTCTCATTGAAAACATAATTTGTTTTCTCATGATGGGTAGCTTTCTCATCTAACTCAATTAAACTATATTTTGTTCATTGCATCTTTATCCTTGTTCATTAAAGATGTAATTTGTATACTCTATATCGATCAATCAGATTGATTTTCTATTATCCAATATCATCACGACTTCAAGTCAGTTTTCCTTCGTGTTTTCATCTTTTTCTTCTCACCACCATGTTGTTCATCGGTAAATCTTACATCCAAATCTTAGGGTTTGCTGACCTTTAGGGATTTAATTTATTGGTGGTTATACGAATCTAATATCTTTTTCAACGGGTAATCCCATTCTCAAAAGAAATTTCTACCATCTCTGTTAACGGTAATCAAGTTATCTCTAATGATACTCTCTCGATCTTTATCCCAAAGTATCCATGTTGGATACTATACTTATTAATTAAGTCTTCAATACGGTCAAATATCAAGAGATTGAAATTTTGACATATCAAAATATTTTTCATCTCGGAAATTATCAATCCGAAATTGATTTTCATTTTATAAAAAGAAAATTCTCTTAAACATTCATCGTTTGCAACTCATGAACATTTCAATCTGAAGTTGTTTTTATAATTCTATTCTATCTCGTCTTGGTTACTCATCAACAAACCAAGCCCAATAAAGCCATTTCACTCATCCAGGCTTTTCAATTTCCAGTAGGCCATCAACCCATTTTTTAACCCAACCTACATATTCGGCAGCTGTGAAAATCGTTTTGCTGCTTTCATTTGTTCACATACCAATGTGACTGGCGGCCGTGAGGACCGTACGGAAGATCAGGTGACTTTTGTCAACAACCAAAGTTCATGCAAATATTTCTAAGACACTGTTCAAGTTGAACATTTCAAGAAATTTCCATGTCCAACTTGAGGGGGAGTGTTAGAATATCTCATATACAAGGCAAGAAACCAAAAAGTGCAGTGAGCCGAGGCGACCGTGAAGACCATACGATGATCAAGTGACCGTGCACACTACGTGGACGTCAAGTTAGAAAAAGTCAAAGATTACCTAAATAATTATGTAATTAATATTTTAGATATTATTACCCAATTAAACAAAATATCGAGATTCTATGTTAGGTTTAGTTCACTCTATAAGTAAGAGTTCTGTCGTAAGTGTAAAACCATTTCAGTATTCACTAATGATCAATAGTGAGGTTTCACCTTAAGAAATTTGTGTGGATGTAGGCCATTAGAGTCGAACCATGTTAATTGTTTTGTTTTTTCTATTTATGTTTGATTCGTTTCTCCAATCCGTGATCCGTCTCGATACCCATAATTTATTAATGTATGATAGGATGGTGGTATCCCAACAATGTACGATTTCCTCCAAACCCATTTCCTGGTAAATCTTAAACCTTTGTTATGGGTTTTTTGATTTAAGAGAAGTCTCGTCCAATACGTAGTACTCAACAGTCAACATTACAGCAACGAGACGGTCCCATTTACTCTGTTTCAGCACTATTGCGCAATTGCTTGTTTGACTTAAAAGTCAATTTGACCTCTCACGGTAGTGGGGGTACATTAGCAGATGCACCATTAAAATTAAGCCCAACATACGGTGTTGAATTTTTATTTTTTTAAAATAATAGGGATGTATTTTCTACTGCACCATAAAAAAAAGAAAAAAAAAATGAGGGTGCTTTTTTCAACCCACACAAAGTTGCATTTTCAACCCACACAAAGTGCTTCCACTAAGAAATGAAAGAATTTGTACCCGATTAGGTGAGGGCGAACACAATATTCTCCAAGAATAATTAGCTAATTTAATTATGAATTAGAGTTTTGATATTTGCGGTTTATTGTTTTTTCTCTTCGCGATTTACTTGTAAATGATGTCTGAATTTATATTAGGGTTTTGATTATCTGTTATTTTGATGTTTTTGTTATTTTTGTAATTAAACATGTAACCACTGTTTTGATTTAAATGAATTGAAATACGTTAATTGTCCAAAAAAAAAAAAATTATGAATTTAAGTCAGAGATCAGTGTTATTGAATATCGATGATATAAACAAAACAAAAAAAAAGACTATGGTCATGTGCGAAAGGGGATTTAAATGAGTAGACATCCATTTATTATACCATGATATACATACCACTCATTAGGGTAAGAAAAGTTTGGTGAAGTAGAAAATGATCTCAAAACCTTAGCTCTAAATGGACACATCCAGCGAAGAGACCATTTTTCTTTCCTGCGGATAATAAATGAATTAAGAAATATTGTACATGCATGTACTCACTATTCTAGATGGCCAACAGCAAAATCACACTATCTTCTACATCTACTAATTAGTGTATGCAAGTGATGGTGTAAAAATGGGCCCAACGAGATAGCATTTGCATGTGCATTAACTCTCCACCATTGCTCTCTTCTTTTTCCTCCAACTCAAGCGCATGCAACACGATTATGGACGGACCCCCTCCGAACTCTATAAATACCAGCTCCCCATCTCCTAGCATCCTCACCGATTTATCATACACATTCTCTTCTGTCTAATATTAGCTTAAGAAATGGCTTTTCATAAGAGAATAACGACCGTTGTTTTCATTCTGTTAGTAGCGTTGAGCATCTGTTCTGCTGCTAGAAATCTCCTTACTATTCCTCCCGAGGAAGAAGCTGGCTTAGCTTTTCATTCTCGTCCAGCTGGAGTTGGATTAGTAGGAGAACATGGAGCAGGATATGGTGCTGGTGGTGGAGAAGGTGGAGGTGCAGGTTATGGAGCTGCTGGTGGTGGAGGTAGTGGTGGAGGAGGCGGTTCAGGATATGGTGCTGGTGGAGAACATGGTGCCGGGTATGGTGCCGGAAGTGGTAGTGGTGGGGGTGCTGGATATGGTGCTGGAGGTGAACATGGCGGTGGTGTGGGTGGCGGCGGTGGTAGTGGAGGTGGTGGTGGTTATGGTGCTGGTGGAGCTCATGGTGGTGGTTATGGAAGTGGAGGAGGAGCCGCTGGTGGTTCCGGTTATGGTGCTGGAGGTGAGCATGGTGCCGGTGGTGGTGGCGGTAGCGGAAGTGGTGGTGGATATGGTGCTGGAGGAGATCTCGGTGCAGGATACGGTAGTGGAGGTGGAGCCGGTGGAGGTGCAGGCGGTGGTAGCTCTGGAGGAGCGCATGGTGGTGGATACGGAGGAGGTGGTGGTTCTGGGTATGCCTCGGGAGGTGAACATGGAGGTGCCTATGGTAGTGGTGGTGGAAGTGGTGAAGGGAGTGGCCATGGTGGTGGTGGCTACTAAATTATACTACTATTATGACAAAAATATCATCCCTGTTATTAAATTAATTGGCGAAACAAAGAAAGGACTGTTAATCATATTACCAGTTAATTAATTATGAATGGTTTCTAATACTATCAATTTATATAAAATAAATTTGAGCTAAAAGAGCACATTAAAGTATTTTAACCTCTAGCTGAGTATCAATTATGCCTTGAGAAACGATTGTTCTCTATCTTTATAAGGTAGTCATCCCTGACTTGAAATGATACCACAACCTTCGCACTTATAGGACAGTTTCGCACTTGATCTCTGAATATTGTGCTTATGATGAAATTTAACTTTTCAAAGCTATGAACATTCATAGGAGGATATTAGAGGTAAACCAGAGCTATGAAATTTAACTTTATATTAGAGGTAAGTGACATGGAAAAATTAACATTATATATCATCCCAGCTGATCATATCAAAAAATATAAATGAGTAACATTATCATTTTGTTTCAAATTTTATCTCACACCAAGAGTACTGAAAAGAAAAAAGGTTAATGTTATTGTTAACCCAAGAGCAATTGATGGCCGAATTGAAGAATATGGGGGATTGTTCGGTTGTGATTTTAGCCTTCAAGGAAAACAAGGAATTGTGTTGTTTGGAATTGCATGGAAAATTCAACCAAAGCTAAACTACGTATTGCCTATTGATCATATTTTGTTGTTGCATGAGATTCTGCGCGGATAAATATTTAATACCCATTTATCTTTCCAATTCATATATCCCCGAACACTGCGACCACATGTAATGTTTCAGACCACATATAAATATTTGATTCACATATTCGTCGTGTCAAATTGATATTTGTTTTCGACGTAGTTTTTTGCGTGTATTGTTCTTTATTTTGATTTTATGCCTCAGGTCAGATGAATTATTCAAATCAACAGAAATGATTTAAAAGAGCTAAAAGAAGTGATATATTATAAGTTTGGAAAGACCCAAGATTAAGTGGAGAAAGGAAGAAAACCAGTTCACTAGGTCCACCTGCATCAGGCATACTAGGAGTCGCTACCTCCGTCCTGTAGGGAACCAAAATACGATTCCAGAGAGTCAAAAATCACTGAAATCTGACATAAAACAAACAAATTACGATTAAAATATGGGATATTTTGATTTTGGGTCACATAAAAGTGACCAGAATTGCGTTTGGGTCACACAGAAAATTTAATTAGAGTTTGGGTCACATGGTCACTGTTGACCGCCTTGACATTTAACAGAGTTACTAAACACTTAAATGACCAAATAAATATTAGATTTCAATTTATTTACTAACATGGCCATTCTACCTTCTCTTTGACAGGTGTACGGTGGAAAAGGAGAAGAGCTGGGTGTTCGAGGAGATTGACAATTGATTTGGTTTGCAATCCTTGGAAGAAGAAGAGCTGTTATGAATTCAGAAATGTAAAAGGTGAAGATTGATTCCTCTGTTCAACATGGATCTGGTGCTTTTATGTTCATCTGTATCGGACGAGTCTTCGTCGGAGGAAGGAAGACAGAGGTGGAGATGGTGAGGTGGGATAACACGTGTTAACGGCAGCTAACAGTGTTAAATATATTGAAATTAATTTTGAAAAATAAATAATTAGATAATTGTCAAAACGATCAGCCGTGGTCATGTGACCCGAACTCTAATTAAACTTTCCGTATGACCCAAACACAACTCTAGTCACTTTTATATGATCCAAAATCAAAATACCCCTTAAAACATTGATTGTTGGGCCTTTCAGCGGCCTGGACGAGAAGGAGAGCGGAGTTAAGTTTTGGGCTCGTCTTGGACAAATTTTTCTTGCCATACTTTTGAATGTTTGGCAAGCTTTTGACACTAGAATTGAGGCACATATACCTCCACACTTGGGTAGTATTTAAGAGGTACTTTCGGTTAGAATTAGACAGCTTTTTACATTACAAGGACACCGGATGTGAAACCAACATAAGAGAGAAGAGGTTTTCCCCTCAAAGATGAAAAGCGTGTTATCTCTTCTTCTTTTTTCTTCCATGAGTAGCTAAATATAATCGTTAAAGATGGACTCTATGTTCTATACATTATCTAAATTGATATTTGAGTTTATTTTTAAGTTATTTCTATTGATTAAGAATAAATGAGCATGCAGTTGGAACTTAGAATTTACATTGAACTTGGTTCAGAGAATTAAGGGATCGGCATTCAACTCCAATGGAGTGAGCCCGACTCCCTGAACCAAACAGATGAAATCAACTCTTGGCAATTGAGGATTGTGATCCCTTCAGTTCTCTTCAAACAACAGGTTTTTATTGAACTGTCCCAACAGTATGATAATATTGGATGCTCAAAAGAGCTTCATAATGCTTAGGCATCATCGTTGCGGAATTACGAAACTAAGGATGCATCACCATAGTGCAAAACGAAGGAAAGTCCAGTGACACACATTCTAGCGCATCATTTGCAAAAGATACTTTTGGCTTATGTGGACTAGGCTATGCTTGTCCTTTGTCCTTGCAACACGAGTTCGCTTTAGTCGCTTCTCCCGACGATTGATGAGCTACAGTCTGTGCTTGATACCTTCTCCGTAAGGTACATAGGCATCCACGTGAGTTGTAGCATTAATGATTCAGCACTTTGTCGCTCGTATCATATAATTGAGAGGCGATTGCTATAATTTGGTAACTCATATCATCTGGCTCCCAATTTTGATGCAAGAGATGATTATAAGCTTTACGACCCGGTCACTAGCATCATAGTGGTGCATCGGGGGTCATGGCCTGCGAAGGCGTGATTTTATAGGTTCTCACATATCGAAATCTTTAAAGTTTGACGGTCCTGATTGTTATGCTTGGACTTATGGTTGGGCTTAACCTCCTCTATGAGGACGCACTTGTCCGCAACAAGATCAATTTTTAGTTGGAGGTACAATTCAATGTTTTTTAGATTTGACATAAGAACACGGGGATCTTCTATAGGCTCTGCAATCAAAACAGGAATAATTGCACCCCCAATCCCTATCCGCACGTTTATGCTCAATAATTATGTTATACAGAATAAGACAATATTTGTTTATTAGGCTCAAATAAGATTGTTGTCAGTACTTCCATGGTGATCCGACAATTCTAAATTTCCCTTTAAGAACTCTGAAAGCACGCCTAACATTCTTTCTTCAGTCATTTGATACTTGTTGAACCTTCCCAAGCCTAGAACTTCTAATATTTTAGTGAAAGATTATACAATTGTAGTCAATTGTGGATAGATACATCGGGTAAGAAATAACCTATGTTGTATTAGCAATTGTTGATGACATAAGTGGGTGGAAGTGCTACACCACTGAGAATGTTAACAAAAAGGAGTGAATGATCAACACATTCAAATTGTTATTTGACTCGGGACCGCCTCTTAAACAATAGAACTGTAGTTTTCATTAACTTGACACGTTCATTTCCAAGATATCAGATAATTCTTCGATGACTACTGCATACAATCAATATTACCTATAATTCCTGGAAATCCTCATTCATCATTTTCATCTTGAAACCTCTGAACATCTTCAGGAGTAGATTGGCGCCAGTATCTTTCTCCAAAAGTTTTGCAAGCTATGTTGCAAACTCTTTTTGGATAATATCATGTTTTTATGGCACTCATACGAGTGCAGTCATTGATACTATCAGCAGATGCATGTGTTTTTCATAAACATTTCATCAGCAACTATTTTCATACGTGGAGAATGCCCCATTACACCAGTTGCATCCGGGCGTTGATGCCATTCTCCATCTACTTCAAATAACTTTTTTATTTCTGAAATAAATCTTCCTTCATACCTAAAGATTGTTTGAATTTTCTTGAAGTATAACCAATTCCAGGTGTAAAATAATAATTCATCATTTTTCCATCATGCCACACCCAATCTAAACTAAGTATACTTTGTGTGTCCACTTCCTTAGGCAGCGTTGACGAATAATAAGCTACGTTCATCCAAACACAATTTTTCAAACAATAACACGATTTTTATCTTCTTTATCCCTTGAAGTATCAAGTTCTATTTTGTATGTAAGTATACATTGGCACGTATAAGACTCATATTGCACATTTTCCAACAACTTTGAACACCAACATAATAGTTTCATTCAACATTGATCACACGTACATCACAAAACATATAATAAACATGGATTTTTAACTTCATCTACACTCTAATGCTTTTATTGAGCTATATACAATGTAACTAATCAAATTAATATTATAAATTTCATGTTTATCAAAATAATTTTGTACAAATCCTATAAGTATAATGACTTACCTTTGGTGATTTTGTAGATGAAATTTGAAATTGAAGGATGCAATAGAATCACCTATAGTTGTGGAATAACCTCTTTTAATTTGAAGCAACAACTCAAGCTAACATAAACACAAAAATAAAGCCTTATTCTCAAAAACGTTGGGTAGGCTAGAAATAAACTCAATATACACCAACATGTCACTTAGCGCTTGTCACACTCTAAGATAGTTCGAATGAGGCTTAGAGAGTTGTTAACGCATTGCTCGGTCGAAATCACAAGTATTGCTATCTAAAGCTTGTTGTCAAATTTAGCTGTCAAAACTATATCTTGATTTCTAGTCTACAATTAGTTAAGTCTCAGATTAGGATATAGAATTTAATTGAGAAACAAACATCACGGAGGTTATCATTGCGTTCTACCGTTTGAAGTCGAAGATCAACCGAAGATTGATAACTTCTTCGACAAAAGGTAAGTGAAGACGGAACCACCTATTTCATATGTTATATTCATCTTTCTATCTATGAGACGATGTCGCATAACTATTTATACTATTATGCATAGACAAAAATTTCGAGTTGATCACTAATTTCCAAATTAAAAGATTCTCGAAATATAATGACTAAGCTTACTAAATATTTTTTCATACTTGATGAATTTCTATTAAGGACAATTTTGTTGTTCGGAATCAAAATCATGATTCAAGTTTTATCATTCGAAAATAGCATAGAACAATGATATGTGTCATTGATGTTATTCGGGAACGTTTCAAATTGATTTAGAGATGAATATATAACTATTATATTCGGATATAAGATAGTGTTATCAGTCTTACAAACTGAGAAAACTGCTAGAAGTCTGAAGATGTATTACATGCACTCGTATACGTAACAAAGTAGCTATTTGTCGATGAACGGATTTTCGATACTCGTATTCTTATACATACTTTGAATAAAATCTGTCAACTCGTGAACCAGATCGATACGCATACCCGTATGAAAACCGTAAAGGAACTATGGTTTTCGGGACGGGCTTGTTACACGTACCAGAATAGTTCAGTTGACTCCGGAACTATTTAAAGTTTTAAGGTATGCAAACCGGTACACGTACCTGAATTGTTCTGTAAACTCCGGAACTCGGTAAGTGGTTATGGTATGCAAACTGGTACACGTACCCAAATTTTTTTGTGCTAACTCCGGAACTCGGGATTGTTTGTAGTATGCAAACCGGTACACGTACTGTGACTAAACTGATTCACAAACGTCCTTAGTATTTGTACTTTATACACCTACTTTCCATGTCGATTAAATTCTTATGCACAGTATGCATACTGTGTTATATCTAATCAAAGGTTAATTGTCCTAAACTCCATTTTAATCATTGAAACATTCTCGGAAGATGAGAATAGTTGTCTGACACAAACTATTATCTTCAAAGCAATTTTCAAGTGATCAAATAAACAATACGAAAAATTCCGAGTCTACATAAAATGACCGTCTCACACAAATCATGTTAGATGTTACCAGGCGATTTTTCACATGATCATCTTTTGACTTTCGTCAAGAATAAAAGATGAACTTGGTTTAAGCGAAAGCTTATTAACACATATTTTGAGAAACATGTAAGCGAGTTAAACTCAGCTCGAAATATCAATGTGTATAAAGTAAAGTCTATATAGCTATATGACTTTTTGTCTCAATAGGAGATAGAATATAAATAGACTTCTCAGTGATAGATGAGTTCAAGTCTCCACATACCTTTTCTTGATGAAGTTCCACAAGCTCCCCTTAGTAGTTCTTCGTCTTCAATCGATGAACGTCGTGAAGTCTAAAGCTCAACTACACATTCTATCATAATCCAAGACATAACTATAAGTATACTTGATAGACACATTTTTGTGTCCAATTTGTTCTCAATACTATATATTGTTGGCACTCGATTTTGTACTAATTTTGTTATTTTATGTATTTGTAGGTATTTTTTGGAAATAAATATTTTTGGAAAATTCGGCTCGAAAAGTTGATTTTGTCACCCGGAGGACAAGTGTTATTCGGACTCTCGCTTTTGGATAAGGGGTAACCTAATTACAAAGGGGCAGCCCCAGGTCACCCCAAGGCAGCTGCTATTCGCACCCCAGTTCTGGTTAGGGGGGAGGACATCTTCTTCCCAAATTCAAAAACCAAAAATTGGCGGGAAAAAAATATATCAACTGGCAGATGTTTGCTGGAATTTTTGAACGTGTTCTAGGGCGATTCAACGGCTGATTTTTGGTAGGAAGTTGTGTTATGACCTATCAAACACGTTTTGGGCTTTTGATTCGATCAAATTTGGCCATAATTAGCTGGACAATTCGCGGAAGCAAAACAGGGAAACACGGGTTGGACACGGGATTGGAGAAGATTTGAGCGTGTTCTTCTCATGCATGAGGGCTCTAGAAACGTTGTGGGTCGCGTTTAAACACTTCTAGAGTGACCAGGATGGAAATCTATGCGTACCAGATCAAGAATGGAAAGAAAATATTTCAAGAATATTTTTCTTTACTGCCGAGTTAAAGAGAATTATATGGAGTAATTGAGGGAGATTCAACGAGCTGTAGGTGTATAAATATGTTCCCTGGGAGTACTAGAGAGGTTGTCGAGAGTTTGGGGAGGTTTGGAGGCGAGCAGAGAGGCGCAAGAGGAGTTGCAGAGAAGTTACCTGCTGCTGCTGCTGCCATTAACACGCCTGAAGAACACGAAGAACGGACTCGCAGCAGCAGTCGTTCTTCAACAGTGAAATCGACTATCGTCTGTGGGTCGTAGTTCTTCAACAACAACAGCACCTCATCTCTGTCGTTGATTCTGGACGCCTTCTGTGGGTCGCAGAGTTCTGTTTTACATCAATTTCTTGTATTTCTCTTCATTGTAAAAAACTTTTGAGCATCAATGAAATATTTTGAGAGCATTTTTACTATGATGAGTTAAACCCCAACACTGGGGCGACGGAGGAGGCCGAGCTTCATAAATGGGTAATTTTATTAATTCTTTTTAAGACTTTTGCATTAAAAATTAAGTGAAATATGATTTGATTAAATTGGGTGTTATTTGATTAGATGGGTCATGCTTAGCTTAGGTGATTTGATGTTCCATGCTTAACATTTACAACCAATGTTTTGAGAATCGACTTTGGAAAAATAAGAGTCCATATATGTTTTGAGCTATTATTGTTGAGAATAAATCATTAAGCCTTATGTTATGAAGATTGGCCGAATCATTAGTCCCAGTACCTCTCTACCAATTTGTCAATATTTGTATATATATTTATTTTCTAAAAAATTATCCTTCACAAGTCCGAGAGTTTGAACCTCATTACTACAACCACGGAAAATCTTTAATCAATACTAGAAATCAAGACTTATAGTTTTGACAACTAAACTTGACAAACAAGCTTGAGATAGCAACGCTTGCGAGTTCGACCGTGCAATGCTCTAATAAGCTTACATATCTTTTTCTTGACCGTACGCATACCTTAATTATCTTTGGGTCATGAACCGACATCTCAGAGAATACCTCTTTATAAACTCTTTTATATACCCTAACTTTTGATTGAGAAACCATCATCCAAGGATTCCGCAACCAAGCATATCTTATATGTCACGAATCTTCGAAATCATGGAGAAAGATCTTAATTGCGATGGTATTGAATCAAGAGGAAAGAAGAGAACCCTGGTCGATAACGAAGCTGTTGAATCATCTTAAGATATTTCTTATGTGAATTACTATTCTCATATGATCATCAAGATATTGAGCATGAAGAGACGATTTCTGCTAATGTTTTTTATGAGTTTCTTAAACAACTTGTGGAAGAAAAACTAGAACTTTTTGAAACACTCAAAGGTATATACATGTTACGGACTGAGTTGGAAAAAAAACTAGCTGACCTTATTCTCATGAAATATGATGTTCGTGATATTCTCAATGAGGACATATTCTCTGAAGAACTCGTGGATACAGTTGATGACAAATTGAAAGTTCTCAATACCGATGAAGAATCTAGAAAAATATAGTTTAATTTGCTTTTCTTTTATTATTTTCTAGGAAATCTCCCATGAGAATTTATTCTTACTTTTGAGAAGGATAACTAGGGTTTGGTATAGCATAAATTGTGATTACACAAGCTATTCAAACCATTTTCATCTTGCATGTTTTTATATTTATTTATTTAAATTATAGAGTTTTTAGAAGATGAACTTGCAGTATGTAATCTTTATTAGTTTAATTATTGCAAAAATCTTATGAAATATATGTACCTTAACAGTTTTCGTAGATTGAGCTGATATTTCATATATGCTCAGAAGTTAAATCTATTATGTTTTTTATAAACTAAAAATAAAACAAACTCTTTGAGAATTTTATCGCAATAGTGGTCTACTTTTGATCACACTCTTGTGTTATTACTGCAAAACAAACACTCCATAACATCTTCTTATGTTGAGTTATAAACCTAAATAGAGATTTTGGATGCAAATCCATGTGATTTGTTAATGTCCAAAAAAATCATTTTTCTTTTTCATAAAGAAAGGTCACCCATGTTTTTCTCTTGGGAATGACATCAAATGGGGGAGATTTCTTTAATGAAATGGTGCTTAATTGTTATATCTTTATGGGGAGTGCCGAGTGTGGATGTGGAACTTGAAGGGGCGCTTGTATTTTTAAATATCCTAGATGAGTGCTATGTATTGTCATATTATATGAAATCATCTAAATAAAGTTGATATGTAAACACCTTAGAATCCTGAAATACCTTTTGGTTGTATTCATTACAATCCCACGATTTTTGTACTTTTCCAATTTTATTGACAATAAAGGGGAGAATTATTAGCAGTTTCGCACTACGTACATACATATGGTTTACCGATCATTATGTAAGGGGGAGTGAATCAATAATCTATAGGTTTCACCTACAATGCAAAAGATCAAACCTATATTTGATTTAAGCATCGTCTAGAATCTGTTTAACATCTGTTTATGATAATCTAATTATCTTCTCTCTTTCAGTTATGCATAATTAGTGTCTGATTTCCTTTTAGTCCCTCAAGTTCTTTTTTATCTTGTTCTTCTCTCTCTTTTTTCTCACATTTTTCTTTATGGGTTGCTAACTCTCCTTGTTCCTCCATAATGTGTTCACAGTTTGTTTATTCTCATATGGCTTTTGCCTGTGTTTTTGTTATGATTGTTGCTTTTGCTGAGTATATATTTAAGCTTTTGCTAACAGGTCTAGATTGTGCTGGTATCAATGCCATCAAAGGTTTCAACGAGGTCAACGTATTTGTCAGAGGTGAGATAACTCAGCGATTCCATCCAAGGAGTCAAAGATGCATTTTATCCCGCTTTCTCGGCAATTCAAAAAAATTCAAATTAAAGAATTTCAGTTTTATTTGGAAAGTCTTTCTGACAAAGTTGTTAGCCAGATGTAGAATTTCTAGTTACCAAAATTATCCCAAAATATTTTGCTACCGTAATTCAGGCCAAAAATAAACTTTCATTCACATCTTTTTGATTCTCAAAACCCTAATACCTCCATACTAATCTATAAGAAAACAGCAGTTAACGATCCTATCTCACTACCAATAACCTTTCACAAGATGGAAAATGAATGTTCAAGCAATGTTGGTGATCTGGTTAACAAGTTCAAACAAGCCACTTTGGATCTTCGAGACACTAATGAAGTGATTGTGTGTATTCAAGACAAGAACACATCAGAATAAGAGAACTCAAACTGGGAGGCCAGTGCAATAGGGAAAATCATTATAGAAGGAAAAGTGAATTATGCTACTGTTGAGAAGTGGCTACCGTTTACTTGGCCATTCATGACTTCAGAACATGTGAAGATTGTGGAGGTGGAACCCAATACCATGATTTTCAAGTTGAAAAACTGGGATTTCCTAAATAAGGTAATAACTGAAATACCATGGAGTATCAACAGGCATCTCCTAGTCATTCATGATTATATCCCTGAACTGGTATACACGGAGAAGCACTGGGGATTTCAGATGTTTTGGATTCAACTGAAATATTTGCTTCCTGAAAACATGAATGTAGATTTTGTCACCAAGATAGGATAAATTATGGGAGAGGTGACTAAAATTGAGCCTGAAGATGCAATGCCAATTGGAAGCACACCAGTCAAAGTCTGCGTGAATGTTGATCTTACTATACCACTAAGAAGAGGAGTCAAGTGCATCACCAATGCTGGAATCACTAAATGGCAGCAGTTTTTCTTTGAGAGGCAACCAAAAAGAATTTGCACGGATTGCTATGTCATTAAACATTGCAAAGTAGCATGCAAATCTGCAACAACTTTCTTAAAGGCAGCTCATGAAAAGCCTTACTTTTTTTGGCAAAGCTAACTCTGTCAGGAAGTGCATCACTGCTAATCCTAATAACTTGGCTCCTATTCGCCAAAAAAATCCTAATAAGTTTGTGAAATCCACTACTTTTGTCCCACCTAAAGATGGCATTGCGATTAATATGCATTTTCTTCTCAAGAAGAGTGATCAAGAACATGAAGAAGATAGTAGACTAGGAAAAAGGATCATGACTGAGAATCTTAATGATGCTGAAAGCTCCTTTGACAACAATGCGCAAGATACCAGCATTTCCAGCCAGACTACTCACAGAGTCATAACTGGAGATAATCAAACTGCACTTACAGAAAATGAGGTTCAGGTATACACCCCATCACCTTTCTCTATACTCTTATTTGTTCTTACTCGATTTCCAGTCTTGATTTTTTCCTTCTCTAATATTTTTGTCAGGTTGTTATTTACCACTTTAAGATTAAGTAGTTATTGCATCAGTCTAATTTTTATCTTGGCACCAAAACTTCTATGGTTTAGCTTCTTTATTAAAACCTGTCTAGATACTTACATCTTCTATTTTCCACTACTGCATTATATCTTCTGACCCTTATATAGGGTTCCAAGACAATACATAGCTTCTTTAAGATATAATCAAAGGAGTAGACTTCTAGTTCACATTCCTTTACTTCTCTACATATTGCACATAATGAAAGTTTTATCTTGGAATGTTCAAGGTTTTAATTCCTTGGCCACAAGGGATCATCTTAGAGATTTAATCAGGTCTCAAAGTCCTGATATTATATTTCTTTGTGAAACTAAACTCCATGAGGATAAAATGAAAAATCTGGTAGCTCCATTTATGTTTCCCAATGTTAGGTATCTTCAACCAATTGGTCTTTCAGGTGGTCTAGTTCTTCTATGGAAAAATGGATTTTCTTGTGATATTGTCAGTTGTTAAAATAACATGATCCATGTTGTAGTTCAGAGTGATCCTAGTCAACCTGAATGGATCCTCTCATGTATGTATGGCTACTGTAATTACTCCAAGAAGAAAGATCAATGGGAATTCATCAAAGACATAGGTAGTAATATCAATCAGCCTTGGATTCTTCTGGGTGATCTGAACTTTCACCTCATGGATAATGCTTCTTCTTCTTCTACTTCTAGTGATGGTTTGGTTCATTCTATAATTCAACATGTGGTTTAGAGGACCTTGGTTTTATAGGAAGGGAACATACCTGGTCTAACAATAATGTTGGTACTGGGAGAAAGAGATCAAGATTGGATATGGCCTTGGGTAATGCAGATTGGAATACTTATTTTCCAAATTCTAAAATTCTTCATCTTAACCAGTCTAGTAGTGATCACTGCCCCATACTTATTGTGACAGATCATACTCAACCTAATCTCTGGAAGCCTTTTAAATTCTTTACTTCTTGGTTACAAGACAGAAGGTGTGATGTGGAAATTACAAAAGATTGGGAAAAAATTGTATCTGGTTCTCCAGGTTATAAACTAGTAAAAAGACTGCAGTTTACAAGAATTGCTTTGTCTAGATGAAATAAAGAACATTTTGGGAACATAAACCAAAATATGGATGAACTACAACACCAACTCACCTATATTCAGTCTCTTCCCTATTCCTCATAAAATACTGAAAGAGCTACTGTTGTTACAAAGAAGTTGCAAAGATGGCATGGCATACAGCATGAATTCTACAAACAAAAATCCAGAGATAATTTCTTTAAAGATTTGGACTCTAATACTAGGTTTTTCCATACTCTTCATAAAAGGAAAAGAGCAAGGAATAATATAGATTCTTTGAAAGATTCAAATAATAACTGGGTTCATAACAGAGATAATTTAGCTAATTTATTGACTAATCATTTCAAGAATATCAGTGTTACTTCTGCTCCTTCCATTGATGAAAGGCACTATAATCACATCCCTTACTTGGTTACTAATGAAGACAATTCAAGGCTTATTGCTCCTCCAATTGATGATGAAATATTCAAGGTTCTTAAATCTATGGAAAATTGGTCAGCACCTTGACCAGAAGGATTTTAAGCAGGATTTTATAAATCTCAATGGGATGTTGTTGGTAATAATGTGTGTGATATGGTCAAACAATTCTTCTCTTCCAAGCATATGCTCAAGAAATTGAATAAGACTTATATTTCTCTAATACCAAAAAAAAAAGTAAGCCTTGTTCACCAGCTGAATTTAGACCTGTCAGTTTGTGTAATACCTCTTACAAGATAATTTCTAAGATACTGGTTAGCAGAATGAAGCCAATAATGGAGAAGATAATTTCACCATACCAAACAGCTTATGTCTCTAGAAGATTAATAAATGATAACACTATCATGGCTCATGAGATTATTCACTCTATGAAAAGGAAGGAAGGACAAAGTGGTTGGTTAGCACTCAAGCTAGACATGTCAAAGGCTTTTGACAGACTATAATGGCCTTTCCTTATGAAGATCCTACAAAGCTTTGGTTTCTCAGAAGATTGGTGTTGTCTCATTCAACAATGTATTAGTACCACCACCTTATCTGTCTTACTTAATGGCTCACCCTGTACAGATTTCAATCCTAGTGGAGGGATAAGACAAGGAGATACCCTTTCTCCCTATCTCTTTATTCTATCCATGGAATGGTTCTCAAGGACTATGGTTGAAGCTCATCATTCAAAAAGCATACAAGGTATTTCAGTAGCTAGAGGTGCACCACCTATCAATCATCTGCTATTTGCAGATGATTGCCTCATTTTTACTCATGCAAATTTAACCAGTGTGAATAATCTCTTGCAAGTTTTACAAGATTTTAGTTCACCATTTGGTCAAGTCATTAATTTTGACAAATCTTCAATACTCTTCAGTAACAACATGGATCCTGTGGTATGTGACTCTCTAAGTAACATACTAGGTATTCAACCTATGAGTAAAAATGAGAAATATTTGGGATATCCTCTAATTATTGGCAGATCAAAGGTCAAAGCATTTGAAGATATTCAAGTGGCATTTGAAAGAAGGTTGGGTAATTGGCAAGGCACTACAATCCATCAAGCTGGTAGATCTACTATGGTTAAAGCAGTTCTCAACTCCATTCCTATGTATCAAATGAGCACTTTCAAAATGCCAAAGAAAATTCTCAAGAAACTGGACTCTATTCAAAGAAAATTCTGGTGGGGGTTCAAATCTAATAAAGGTTTTAATCTCATTGCTTGGAAGAATATGTGTTTATCTAAAGATTTAGGGGGTCTAGCTTTCAGAGACTTAGAAATGATGAATCATGCACTTCTGGCTAAACTGGCATGGGGAATTTGTCACAACTCTGATAATTTGCTGGGTCAATTACTTCAAGCCAAATATCATAAAAATGAGGATTTTCTTCATTTACATGGTGAAATAAGTAATTCTTCTTGGGTATGGAAGGGCATTGAATTAGTTTTCTCTATAGTCCAGCAGCACTACTTCATGGAGGTAAATAATGGCAGATCAACAAGAATATGGCGTGATAAATGGATTATAGGTTTAAATGAAACGGTTGAACCTAAGCATACTTCTCATTATCAGTTTTTGTTTGTCAGTGAATTAATCAGAACAGATACCAATGATTGGGATACAAGACTTCTCAACATCTTATTCTCCCCTAAGAATGTAGAAAGAATATCCATAATGGAGATCTCAGTGTCAGAAGAGGATATATTGAGATGGTCTCCTGCTAAAGACGGTGTATTCTCAGTAAAATCCACTTACAATAAACTCATGGAGAGAAGAGTATTTAATCAAGCGGCTATCTGTACAATTCCTAAAGTTGTTTGGAAGGTTCTTTGGAAGATGAAATTACCCCACATAGTGAAGTTTTTCATTTGGAAATGCCTCAAGAATTCAGTTCCAACAAGGATAAGATTAGCTCAGTTTAACTATCTGGATGATCATCACTGTAGTATCTGTAATTCAGAAGAGGATTCACTATTTCATCTCCTCCTTGTATGCAATCACTCTAAAGTTGTATGGAGACTGCTTAATATAAATATTGATCAAGTCATAACCAACTGCCAAAGTGTCATACAATGGATTACTTCATGGTTTGTGGATGTCAGGAATTCAAATGCTGAAGAAACTCAACAATGGAGATCTCTTCTAATGATTGGGTGTTGGATAATTTGGAAAGAGAGATGTGACTGCATCTTCAAGGATAAATCTCTAAACCCTGAAAAAACTGTAGCTAGAATTAATTATCATATGTCTTAACTTAACTTCACTTCTGCTTCTACAGATAACTTAGTTGAGAGCATACCAATACAATCAGGCAGTCAAACCACTAGTGCTAGAGATGATACTACCCTTACACTATTTTTAGATGCATCTTTTGACTATAGTACTAATGATTGTGGAATCGGTATGGTTCTCTGTAATTTTGCAGGGGAAATCTCAAGCGTCAAAGGATCCTATGCAGCTAGAGTAAAAGTTCCAGAAACAGGGGAGTGTATGGCTGTAATGGAAGCTCTGAGCTGGATTCGAGACAAAAACATCTTAAAGATTCACATTGCAGCTGATGCAGAAACGGTTGTGAAATCCATCACAACAGAAGAAGTTTATGTTAACTGGGTAAATAGGAAAATGATTAGACGTATTAAATCTATCTTATCGTCTTTTAGTCTTTGGTCAGTCACTCATTTCAAAAGGGATAGTAATCTTTTGGCAGATAGAGTTTCAAAAAGAATAAGACGTTTAAAACAGTCTTTAGAAGAAAGTTATTACTCTGTTATTTGTATTGACACTTTTCTGGAGAAGTTTAATGCTCCTCCTGCTATTTAAATAAAATTTCCAGTTATCTAGAAAAAAACCTATTATGCAAAAGATGTAAGTATTGACTAGGGGGAGAGACTTACCACCGTAGTATATTACTTCAAAGTTGAGATACAATTGAACCTTGGAGAAGATAATAATATTATGTTTCTGTATAACGCCGATTGAGAATATTTTTTTTCAAAGTTGTTATCGCTACGGATCTTCAAAAATAATAATGTTGAGTTGAACAAGTTCAAAATCATTGCAACTTGAAGTAACGAATAATTCAAGGAGTTGAAGAAAACAAAGAAATCAATCATGATGGATTCGATGAGTTTCAAAGCTTTATTTTTTTATCCATATGTATTGATAGTTTTGTTACTAAAATTGACAAAGGGGGAGATCGTTAGAGTATTGATCGGTCGGATTCACAAGTGTTGTTATATCAAGCTTGTTGTCAAATTTAGCTTCCAAAATTATATCTTGATTTTTATTCTACAATTAGTTAAGTCTCGGATTAGGATAGAATTGTAGTTAAGAAACGGACATCGCGGCAGTCATCATTGGGTTATACCGTTTGAAAGTGAAGATCAACCGAACCTTTTGGAGAACTTCTTCGAAAAGGTAATTGAAGACTGGACCACCTATTTCTCAAGTTATATTCATCTTTCTATCTATGATACGATGTCGCATAACTAATTAGACAATTATGCATAGACAAAAATTTTGAGTTGAGAACTAATTGTCAAATTAAAATATTCTCGAAATATAATGACTAAGCTTAATGGACATTTTGTTCATACTTAATGAATTTCGATTAAGGACAATTTTATTTTTCAGAATCAAAATGGTGATTCAAGTTTTATCATTCGAAAATAGCCTGAAACAATGATATGTGTCATTGATGTTATTCGGTAATGTTTCGAACTGATTTACAGATAAATATAGAGATACTATATTCGGATATAAGACAATGTTATCAGTCTTACAAATTCAAAAAACTGCTAGAAGTCTGAAGTTGTATTACATGTACTTGTACATGGATTAGCTATATGTCGACGAATGAATTTTTGGTACACGTATTCTTATGCATACCATGAATAAAATCTGTCAACTCGTGAACCAGATCGGTACGTATACCCGTATGCTAACCTTAAAGGAACTGTGGTCACAAAATCCGCTTGGTATACATACCGGTACACGTACCAGAAAATTTCTATGGACTCGAGAACCAGTTAAAGTTTTAAGGTATGCAAACCGTCCGGTACACATACCTGAATTTTTCTGTTAACTATTGACCTTGGTAAGTGGTTATGGTATGAAAACCGGTATATGTACCCAAATTGTTTTGTGTTAACTCCGGAACTCCAGAATGTTTATAGTATGCAAACCAGTACGCGTATTGTGACTCAACCGATTCACGAACGACCTTAGTGTTTATACTTTGTACACCTACTTTCCATGTCGATTAAATTCTTATGCACAATTTGCATTTGATTAATATCTTTAAACACCATAGACATATTGGATCACTTTATTGTGCTTCGATTTAAGTCTTAAGTGTTTATGAAAGCGAGTATTGATTTTTTAAGTTCAAATCGGCTAGTTTCAGCTAACCACCTTGAACAAAGTCTTTGTACATGGTTCGGTTACGGTTTTACGTAACCATATTGTATATCTTGTTTACGTGAAATAAATTTCACAAATCCATCTAATGGTGAACATTGATTGCTTGGTTCCATATATATCATAGCTTAAACCTAAAGCAACCTATGTTTTGAATGTCTATATAAGGGGAACTTCAAGAAACTAGGATCTCTGAATCCCGACACTACTTTTTGTGTGTCCTAGTTGTAACTAGAGTCGTCCTCTTCCTAAAACACTTTTAGGGTTTCCACCACTAAAAAGATTTCATAGGGATTCGTCAAGCCAGGTGGTCCAGCTATGTCATGTATCCTGATCTTGTTTGATTTTTGAGTCTTACTCCATCAACAAGATAGATATAAATCATCAAAGTTCTCTTCGTCTCAAACTTTGGTTATTCCACAAGTTTTATACTTGTGAGGTGACTGATAATCTAGGTTCCATACGTCTTGATTTTGAGGTTAGCTAGACTTTGTCTATTGCTATCGATTTCCAATCACCTTGATCAAATCGGAAAGGAAATCATATATAGGCTTTATCCGTGGGAGACAGATCGGTTTAACGTCTTCAATTGAGTTGAAGCAACTCTTAGTTGGTGTGACGTCAGCTAAGGGAATTAATTGCATGGAGTCCTGCTAGGATTCAAGAGGTGTAAGGAACGTGATTGTAATTGAATTGCTGGGAGGTTTAGTTCGGTCTCAACTGCATTCAAGTTCGAAGTTAACTGGTAGTACGCTAGTGTTTGTATCAGCTTAATACAGTTTGGTGTTCAATCTGGACTAGGTCCATGTAGTTTTCTTCATTGGCGGTTTCCTCGTTAACAAAACTTCTGATGTCTGTGTTATTTCTTTCCGGCTTTATATTATTTATCCTTATAATTGAAATATCACAGATTGTACGTAAATCAATCATAGTAGGCACATATGACCTTGTTTGTTGGATAAGACTTGATTGATTACTTGCGAGGTGACTAATAATTTAGGTTGCACTTCGGGTTGCATACGTCTGGATTTTGAGGTTAGCTAGACTTTGTCTATTGCTAAAGATTTCCGATCACCTTGATCAAATCGGAAAGGAAATCATATATAGGCTTTGTCTGTGGGAGACAGATTGGTTTAACGTCTTTAATTGAGTTGAAACAACTCTTAGTTGGTGTGACGTCAGCTAAGGGAATTAATTGCGTGGGGTCCTGCTGGGATTCAAGAGGCGTAAGGAACGTGATTGTATCTGAATTTCCGGGAGGGTTTAGTTCGGTCTCGTTATAGTTCGAAGTTAACTGGTATTACGCTAGTGTTTGTATCGGCTTAATACAGTTTGGTGTTCAATCTGGACTAGGTCCCTGGGATTTTCTTCATTTGCGGTTTCCTCGTTAACAAAACTTCTGATGTTTGTGTTATTTCTTTCCTGCATTATATCGTTTATCCTTATAATTGAAATATCACAGGTTGTACGTAAATCAATCATAGTAGGCAAATCTGACCTTTTTTGTTGGATAAGACTTGATTGATTACTTGCGTAATTGTTCTTTGGAATCCCCCAAGTACTCTCATCCGGAAATTAGGTACACGGACTGTGTCTGTAAACGTTAATTTTATTTGAGAGTTGGAGAAATAACTCTACATATTATTTCTTGATTGAGATTCATTAAGTTGAACTCTCGGAATTGAATATTGAGTTTTTCCATAAAGATTGCCTAAGAAAAAGTTGGTGGTGTATTTTGGTACCTCCATGTTTTGAAAGGTGTTAGCCAACTCTCCTGCCGAGCAATATAGAAAATTAGGAATCACCTTATTTGTCGTATTGCAGAGACTTAGGTCACGTGTTCGCATGTTGAGATTGAAGACAGACATTACTAGGAATCACTACCCCACTTTTCTTAGCAACTGCTTTCAAAGTTGTTCGTCTTGAATAATGTGTCACGTTTCTGGTATGTGGATCGCTGCCTTCCACGCACTTCTGTCCATACCCACTTCTCGAATATGTTTTGCGCCTTCAAGTCTTGCTTCACTGCTTCCTTCCATGTCATCTTTGGACGACCTCTAGATCTCTTTTCCCCCTCAATGCGTATTATAATTCATGTATGCGTACCGGGCAGCGAAGAACCTTCATTGGAATTGTTCGTACCACCTCTAATTATGTTTAATCAGCTTCTTGTCAATCGGTGCTACCCAAGTTTATTGCAAATGCCTTCATTCCTAATCCGGTCTATCTTGTGTGGCCATATGCCCGCCGTAGCATCCGCATCTCCACCACGTAGATCTCTATTACGTATTGTCATTTAATACCCCCACATTTTGTTCCATAAAGAGGTAACAAAACGGAGTGAAAAAAAGATAGAAGCGTAAACCCCAACTTCTACCGTGTGTTTATAACAACTCTGGTTAAGGTTAACGCTTCGACCGACTCAAAAATCCACTTTTCATATTTTATTATGATGTTACAGTCTCATTAGGCTAAGTGAAGCAGAACCTATAGGATGTGTATGCAATGTTTATCTCTTGGGTCATGTTAACCCATATACCCGTATATAGGTTAGGTGGATTAAATACTATAGTTTTTGCATTGTTATTAGGTAGTTTTGATGGAATCTACTTAATTTTAACGATTATCATTGTAAATTTATTTATCCAAGAATATGCTAACTCCAACAAAAATACCTAATAACAATGCAAAAAGCATAATATTTAATCCATCTTAACCTATATACGGGTACATAGGTTAATGGGACTCGTATTTTTTCTTCCTTGGCCATAGTATAGTTATAGCCAAGCAAAATGGCCAATCACGGGTGGAGTAGTTGACTCTTCTATGCTTTGTTGTAGACTTGTAGTGTCGGGTAGCGATATAATTGTTATTTGATTTTTGTTTTCTTTGAAGCAGTGACTGTGACGTCACAAAAACTCAAATTTTCTGATGTATTTTCAAGTTCCTCCTAACAATCATAGAAATTCCTATTCTAGAATCATCTATCTGTTTAATATCTTCATCAATTTCATCATCGGTTTGTTCAAATTCATCACAATTTCCAGTATCAATTACTCTCAGGCAAGAAATAACTTTAATAGTACCATTCAAAGTAAAGATTACACCAAACATAACAGCACTTTGTTCATCCATTTTGCAAACCAAATAACTGATACCCATTACCAACATCACTACCAGAAACCCTATCTTACATATTCCACAGAATTTGTAAACCAATAACAACAAAATACTTACCTTACTACTACTACCATTTCAAACATTTCTTCAAAACTAGTAACAAAAAAACCATCATCTAGAGCGGGCCGAAAGGGTAAGAAAATCAAGCTTACCATCATCAAAGATTCATAACACTAGAAGCAAGCATCGAGAAAGACATTTTAAAAAGAACTTGTTGATCATTTTCAAACTTTTCTCAAAGTCTGGAAACTTGCCTGCTTTCGACACTTCATAAGAGAACCTTACCAATCCTCTTCATCGTAGATCCACTCCCCGTCCTCATCATAACGTTCACTGCAACTGCTGCCTGATGAAGATGGAGAAGTATCACTATCTCCAGAAGACGAGTCATCCTCATCACTTTCATCTTCTTCTTTATCATCATTGGAGGCATCAGGGAGATTCTCATCGGAGTCACTAAAATCTTCTTCTTGAGCATTTCGGGGATGTATCAAAACAAGCTTCTGATCTTCAACCTTGGGTTCTCCTTCCTGCATGGTTCTGGAAAATATCTTTGGATTGGACCTCTCAAAATCAAACCGTCTTCGCAACTTCCAATCAAGATACTTCTCCATCTTTAGCCTATCCTCAACAGCATCAGATCCTTCGTTACTGGTGTTTACCTCTTCCACGTGATAGTCGTACCCTGCTGCAGAATCTGGTTCGGAATCACTCTCAGTTGCACTACCATATTTTGGACCTTTCTGATGCTTTTCAGACCTCTCCTTCATTTTCCGATCTGACCTCTCATAATGCTTCAGCAACCAAGCAACAAACAACGATTCAGTCTCTTCATCTTCTCTCCTCTTCTTTTACTCCTCTTCTCTATGACGATCAGCAATCTCACTTGCACGTCTATTTATCTCCCCCTGAACTTCATCCCTAAATCTCATTAACTCATTCATCTCCAGGGAAAATGCCTGGTCTTTTGCTTGATTGTATTGATCGGAGTTGGCAGGAATTGTCGGATTTGAGGCGCTGGAACTTGTCATTCTCTGCTAAAATCTCTCTTAACCTTCCATTTTCTAGTAAATTTGTTAATGGAAATGTTAATTTCTTCCAAAACATCCCTTTTAAAGGCACAATTTTGTTCACTAACTGTCATTTATGACGCTTAGTTAACCGTCATGCCGTTTTGTTCTCTACTCCCATTCAAAGCCATGCGTACCCCCTTCAACCTAGTGACCATCATTACCCTATCAATACCTATTTTCAACACCTAATCTTCATTATTACCATTACTCCTCTTGGAAATGCTATTAAGGGAGGATTTGGCAGGTCACCAAACTTTGAAGTTTCTCTTTGGGGTTTAATTAAAATTGTATGTTTTATGCAGATTAGAAGAATGCAGCATCAGTTGAGAGGCACCATTGCGGTCTGGGACATGTCTGGCAGATGGGTTACTAGCTCCACTACTAAGCCTAAGTACTCTATGGACCTTCTACAACCATTTCAAAACCACCCGCCCCAACACAAACTTTCCCTCCATTTTACTACCATTATTACATTTGGCAGTTTATATCATCATACATACGTCATTCTAAGAAATGACAAACCCATTAATAATCCACCAACCCTAAACCATGCCAATTTTACATACCAATCTCTTCCATCCCAGGTTTACCTACAAAGTATTATTGGCTTTGTCCTCACTCGGGTTTCTAACCATCAAGCTCACGTGAATACCCCGTATCTGAAGGTGTCCATAAATTTTGGATACGAAAATGACATCTCATATGATGAACCCCTTCCCCAACACAGTGTTTGCAGTATTAAGACAACTACCTTACATCAATTTCCTCCTGAAAACTATTCAAATCCTAGTCAACAACTCCCACATTCCCTCTTTTAAGGTTCAAACATACAAACAAACAAATCTCTATTGCCTTTTCTCCATCCATATTATTTGTGATCAATACCAGTACAGTACCACCAAGAGATTCATTTTTCTACATCTGCATTTTATATTCATTTTCTGCAATACTGATCCCAACCAAATCACTTTCTTATATATATCAAACTCTCTTATTTCATGGAAACCTCAAGTTCTTCAGAAAACCCCCAAAAAAATAGATTAAGATATTCAAACTCTATCTGCTCAAATGGATGAGAAATTAACTTTACCATCTACACTTGCCAAACCAGTTTTCATTGACAAGAAAGTTGTTCCAACCGAAGCTGATAGAAACTGGAAATGGTATATGGCGGGATACGTATGTTATGAAACATTAGTTCCAACTTCTCCAATCCATTTTTACATATGCAATAATTGGCCTTTAGCTCAACATCCTACTATCACCAGCTTTAATGGTCAGCGAAACAAAATCCTTATTCGTTTCTTATCAGAAGAGGACTTCAACAGAATCAATTCTCAGAAACCTTGGTTCGTCTGTGGCTACCTAATGGTGTTAAAAGTGGTTCCGGTTGAAGGATGGTGTGATGGACCAGAAAATTTTCGCTTCCAGTAGGTCGGGTTACGACCTGTTTGGCAAGTTCCGACTTCCTGATTCTCCACTCGGAAAGAAAACAGACTTCCAAATTTCGCTACCGTAAAATACGGGTCATTGAGTCCAACCGATGATATTCATCATTTTTATGTGAGGATGCAATATCTCTTAAAGCAGACAGTATGAATTAAGTGGCAATATCTATCCCCAACTTTGAATGTCACCAACAGTTATCTAAGCAACTTCCAATCCTAGTTAGTAATTCTCCGACTCATTCCCGAATGATTCGCGAACGTACTCAAATTGACCGAATCCGAATGATACTTCTGAACTATTTGAACTCCGAACCAAGTTCCCGGATAAAATGGACCCCACAAATGATTCGCGAACGTACCCGAACTGACCGAATCCAAATGGTACCCAAACTGACCGAATCCGAATGGTAGTTCCGAACTAGAACTTTGTTTGATTTTTGTATATACTTTATATTTAAATACAATTATTCAGTTACAATTTTCCATTGGTAGTTGTTTAACCAGTTTTATGTGTTAATTTTTGTTTAAAAGTCTATAAATTATTTTTTTAATACATTTATGCGATTAAATTGTTTACTTCTTGTTAAATAACCACGATAAAATGTTTTTTTCCATTTTATAAATCATATACAAATAAAATTAGTCTCTTAATAAGGTCACAATACTTATCAAATTTTAAGTGCCGAACTCACATTTATAAAACGAATATGCACGTACGTATGCCGTTCCGAACTACTGTCCGAACAACGAACCCTTGACCGGATTTTTGACCGAATCCGACCTATCCGAATGCGAATCCGTATAATTCCAGTACATATACCGTCCCGAACCACTACCCGTACCTAGGCTTCCAATTAATGGTAAATATCAACATTTATGTGTACCTGTACTTGTACCTTCCCCTATAAATTATTAATATTCTGTTCTATGCATTCACAGTTCTGCATTAGCAAATCACTTCACCATTATAAAATATTCAGCATTTATATTTCTGCTACCACCACAGAAAATTACGAAACAATAATAAATAGTTAAGTCCAATCAACCATCACTTTCATAACCACTTCATCATGTTAACTGTGTAGAGCACTAATAATAAACCTATGTATAGTATGACATAGTAGGAGAAATTGGCTCAGTTGATAGCAGGTAAGGATTATACGATCTCATAAAGAAAATCAACATTCACATAAAGATAGATACAGTGCAACCTATAGTTTACTAGGTGTCTCATTCCAAAATTCACACAAGTAAAAATGTTGATAGGTACATTTATACACTAATAATATACGATGCATCAAATAACCTTTTCTCATATGGTTTTCACCTGATGTCCCTTCCCATTTTTGTCGTCACATATCTATTTCTATTTGATTAACCAAAACTATATTTGCAAGTACCATCAATTCATCCAATTTCATCGTCCGACAACTGTCTAATGATAGCCAATTCGGTCACTAGCTGACACACCCATATCAATATAACCAAATATTACTAAGCATCAAAGAAACAAACTACATATTCGAACCATTACGGGTTCAAACCATACATTTTGAATTCAGGCCCATGAAATATGGGAAGATATAAATATGGGACAGTAATGCAATGAAGAAGTCAAAAGTGGAGATTAAACAGTAAAATGGATATACTCTTCTCTTCATCTCCGTAGGGCTTCTAAGGTTCCTTCTAATTAGTTAGACCAATTGCGTATCTTAGGTCATGTCCTCCTAATACTTCCACTGAACATTAACAACCATACAGAGAACAAACTATGAAAGTTTTTATCTCAATCCAATGACCACTGAATGAGATAATGAAGGATGAGTGGGAAGTAAAGGATTCCCGTTTTACAGAATGTTGTCTTAATTCGTTCAAGTCTTTCAGTAGCTAATCTCACCCGATCGTCTTAAAATTTTCACAGTAGCCTGGTTACTCAGAGAAAAAAGACATGTAAAAAAAATCAACATATTCTAACGGTTCATTAGAAAAATATACACTTCACAACCTGACAACTTTCACTGCTGACATACAGAATTCAGTCACACTTATCTCATGGTTTGAGGTATCTAAAATGATCGGACCCTCTCAAATTTTTTACAGGAAGTTACTTACACAGTACCAAATAACATACTGAAAATTCAGCTTCATCCCATATACATATACGGATAATGAGAAGCACTAAGATCAGTCGGATATTTTAGATTTAAAAATCTGCATAACAGAGTCATAGATTATATAATATTTTCAGTGGTAAATGAAACCTGATCTTCCTGAAAATTTTATTGTATTATTATGAATTGAAGAAGCATAACATACTAAAATTTCATTATATTCCAACGGTCCAATTTAAAGATATCATTAAAACTAAAACAAGGATTCTATGGTTCACAAAGTTTGATTTATAATCAAAACATGCACTTTCTTACCAGGGGCTCTTTAAACAAAAATTAAACAAGAAACCAAAGTACCCAATCCATATTTTCATTAAGAATATGGTTTCTGTTAAATTCCCAAAATTTTATGATGAACCGTAATTTCAAAATTCTCAAACTAAGGCATTTATACATAAAATTGATATTCCTTACGAATTACCCATTGTCCTAAAATTAAATAAATCACCAAAATGAACACTAAATTTCTTCAAAACAATCAGGAGTATCATTAAGGCAAAAATAAACTCAAACACAATCAAGGGAATATGATCCTTACCTTTGCTTGCAAACAACCTCCATAGTTCAACAACACAACTCCTTTGGTGTCCTTCAATCTTTCCAAGCTCTCCTCTTCTCTAGTTTTTCTTTTGTGTACGGAGAAGGATTAACACCTCCTGATTCCCCTTTTTATTGCATGAAATCCCTTTTTACTTTTCTTTCAGGATTTTCATCAAACAAACGACGTGCATAAATTAGTCTTGAGAAGGTGACCCTGTTGTGTAGATTCGGATCCCTCACATAGATCTGGTGACCTGAATTTTTGAGTTTGAACATAACCCAACAATCCCATACATTTACTGATTCTCAGTATTTATCATGCATCGACAAAAACAAGGTAGTAACCATTACACCTCCTCAGTGTTTTCTTGGCAGTGGAACCCTTGTCCCCATTTAAATGTGAACTCATCTAACCCATGCCAGACATACACTTTGAATCAAACTGAATCTTATTTCCTTCCTAGATTCTTGCCAGTGAAATCTATCTAGGTAGCGAGCTCTATTTTAGAGTTCTTCCCTCCATTTTAGTTCTAGCAAACAAAATTCCATCACTTGGTGCGAGTCAAGTATTTAGCCAAATCTAGAGAGTGAAAATATGTTTGGAAAATGAAGATATTTTTTTCCTGAGAGCTAGTAAAATCAGTCAGTCCAGTTGAGGGAATATCATCCTGGTGAAGAAAGAGATTTGGTTTTACAAAAATGACAAAAACGTCCCTAGATCATGCCTGCCATTTGTCGATCATGCTCAATTTACGTGTTTTCATAGCACCTATTAGTCGTGCATATCAATATTACTAAGGGATAACCTATCTAGTAAGCATTTTGGGTTTAGGCAAATCTGAGAAAAGTTTTGGAGTATCACATATGACCTGCTAACCGTCAACTCTTTTTTGATGAAGAATTTTTGTGGTTCATTTTGTGCAACATCCCAAATGAATGCACAGAATTTGAAGATCTTCAAAAACTTACTCTCAGCATGGGGGAACTCATCGAAGCTCAAAATCCTTTTGGTAAACACCCTCTAAAAAAGAATGTTAAAGTGTGCATTAGAATCCCAGTTCAGAAATCTTTACCAACAGGCATCCCTCTCTTTACCAGCGGTAGAACTCAACCATTTCTGATTGAATATAGACACATCATAGTTCCAAGGTATTTCTGCACCTCTTGTTGCATCCTTGATCATAAAGATCAAAACTGTCCAGCTTGGAAATTAAAACATAAGAAAATTAAAGAAATTGAAGCTTCTAGAAGCAAGTATGTTCTCCCTGCTGTCTCAAGGTTAATGATGCCTCCTCCAACGGTAACCAAGCAAGTAGACTCTTCCTCTGCTGCCATTACAGATACCATCATGCAAAAAAATGAAACTGTACCGGAAACTCAAATTGAATCTCCTGCACTTGAAATGTTCAACAAAGGAAAAGCAAAGGATATTGATCATATATTGGAAAATACTACTCAGAAGGGCTTATCAAACACTTTTCAGATGGGTCCTTTTGTAAATAGATCCACTACCCTGAAGATCTTTGATGTTGGTCATGTTCGGCAACATTCGACTCAACTGGAGAATGACTTACCCATCATTATCAAACAGGTTACTACTCAAAATGTTACTGTTGAAGCTTTTATTTCTAGTCCCGACCCAACCCCTAGTGGTCTGATTCGTACTACCAACTTATCAAGAAGGTTCAAGACTGTTGTTGTCCCAAATAACAACCCAATCAGCACAAGAAGAGCACTTAACTCAACTGAACATGATGCACTATCAAATATCAAAAGAAAGATTAACCCTAGGGATGATTTGAAGAAACATACAAGAGATAATTCTAGTTTGGAAAGCATAGTGGTTATCCCTAAAGAACATGACAATACTGAACCTGATTATGCTCAATTGTGTCCTCCAATTACCAAATTGGGGGATTTACCAGCCATTCACCTTTCTACCTGTTCTCTCAATACCCAACCAGTGTTCAATTCCTTTGGGAGCTACAATGTACCTGCTGACAATTCCTCAAACAACAATGGTTTCCGCAATAATTCCCTTCTCAATGCTGCTACTTCTCAAAGTGGTGATGATACCAGTGCTTCTCTTGGTGGTGGATCTGACTCCACCACTCAGGTAAATCAACCTCAACCAACCTTTTTAATTGATACTGCAAATAATACTATAAACCCTTTCCCTGTTAATAACAGTAACCTGATTTCTTGGAATATTAGAGGATTTGGAAAGAAATCTGCTAATAAGGAACTTAGTCTACTGTGTAGGAATGTCAACCCAGACATTATTTTTCTCTCTGAAACGAAAATGAACAAAGATATGGCAGCCAGAAAACTTAAAAATATGGGTTTTCCATGTACCTTTAACATCCCTAGTGTTGGTAGAAGTGGTGGTCTTTCTCTTGCTTGGAAGAAGGAAATTCATCTCAACATTGTTCCATCCAGTATGAGGGGTATCTATGTTACATATACTGACTTCATTCACTCTAAGACCTATCGTATTCATTTCATGTATGGTGAACCTAATAGTAGTCTTAGACAAGCCTTTTGGGAACAACAATGTCAACAACCTAATGCTACCTTAGATGAACTTGTTTTCTTCATAGGAGACTTTAATGCCCTCTTAGGTACTGAAGATAAAAATGGTGGCCTAGAAGTTGATGATCCTGATTTTGAAAACCTTAGAAATTTATGTTATGTTATAACTTGCATGATCCTGGTTTCTCTGGACCTAGGTTTACTTGGTCCAATATGCAAGAAGGTCCTGATTTAATTCTTGAAAGATTAGATAGATGTCTAATAAACCAAACTGCTGAAGATCTTTGTCCTAAACTTTGTGTCAACAATCTCCCCAGGGAATCTTCTGATCATTGCCCAATGCATATAGGTTTTAATTATGAGGATATTTGTGTGCCTAGGCCTTTTAATTTTATGGCTATGTGGATTGAGGATCCTACCTGCAGAGACATTATTGCTAACTCTTGGTATGTCAGTGTGGTAGGCTCCCCTGCCTACAAGCTCAAAGCTAAACTTTTAAGTACTAAGAAAGGTCTAAGAGATTGGAATAAGTCTTCTTTTGGTAATATTCAAACCAATATATCTACCATTAGAAAAGACTTAGGTGATCTCCAACTCTTTAACCCAACTGATACCAATAATACTTCTAGACTCAAAGCTAGACTTGAGTACCTTTATAATTTAGAAGAGTTATATTGGAAAGATAAATCCAGGAAGGTCTGGCTCATGGAAGGTGACATAAATTCACCCTATTTCCATAGAGTAACTCTCTTTAGGAGAAAAAGAAATTTCATCAGTTGGATTAAGAATCCTTGAATATTATTCTAACTGATAGAGATAGTATTGGAAATTCTTTCATAGACTATTTCAAAAGCCTTTATTCTTCCCACCCTCAACAGTTTCAGGATGAAATCCTTGATGACCTTCCTATTAAATTTTCTGCTGAGGATAATCCATTGTTAAATATGCCTCTTACTCCAAGGAAATTAAGAATGTTGTTTTCCAAATGGGTGGAAAAATCTCCTGGACCAGATGGTTTTACTGGTTTTTTTTACCAAAAACATTGGGATATTGTGGGAGATACTGTCATTGATATGACACAAACCTGCTTCATAACATGACATATTTCTAAGGTCTTTAGCCACACCAATATTGCTCTCATTCTTAAAGTCCCTCTTTAACCACACCTCTGAAATGACTCAGCTTTTATTTGTTGATGATTCTCTCTTATTTTCTAAAGCTACTACTCAGAATTTTCAAGTCATTAAAGACTATCTTCAGAAGTACTGTCTAGCCTCTGGGCAAGAAATAAATTTTGAAAAATCTGGCATCTTGTTTAACAGGAAGATTCATGAACATAGGAAAGCCCTTTTGGCCGATATTCTAGAAATTTCTAGCAGGGATTTAGGAGAAAAATATATTGGCACTCCTACTGTGTTTCAAGCTTCTAAAATCCAAACTCACATGGGTATTCTCCAAGCTGTTGATGCCAGAATCTCTATATGGATTGATAAGCTCCTATCCCAAGCTGCTAGGACTACTCTAATTAAGCACATTGGCCAGGCTATCCCCCTTTTTCAAATGGGAGCCTTTCTTATTCCTAAGCACCTTTGTAAATAAATGGACTATCACCTCTGCAAATTCTAGTGGGGGGAAACCTTAGACCCAAAAGATAGAAAGTTGCATATGTTTGGTTGGGACATTTTATGCTTCCCTAAAGCTGAAGGTGGTTTGGGTTTTAGGAAGGATGAATTAAATAATATGGCTATGTTGTCTAGGAATGCCTGGAGAACCTGGAAAATATTAATTGCCTACTGGCCACTGTCCTTAAGGCTAGATACTTTCCTAGAACTGATTTCTTGAATGCCAAGTGTACTGGTAAGTGCTATTGGTCTTGGAAGTGTCTTCATGCCATAAAGGAACTAATCAAGCCTTTCATCTCTTGTATTGTTGGGTATGGCCAATTTATTGACCCATGGTGTGATAAATGGATCCCTACTCTGGTTTCTGCTACACCCAACCCTCTAGTCCCTCCTGATCCTTGTATTATAGTATCTTATTTTATTAATCATCAATCTAGAAGTTTGGATGTGTCTAGCCTTAACACCCACTTTGATAATGTTTCTGTCCAGAAGATTATCACTATTCCCTTAGGCCAGCTTTGCACTCCTGATAGGAGGGCTTGAGATCTTTCAAAGAATGGCAAGTTTTCTTCTAAATCTGCCTACTTGGGTCTCAGAGGCCTTATGCCTTCCCCTTGTAAAAACCTTTGGAAGCGTATTTGGAAAGTAAGAGTTCCTTACAGAATTCAAGTTTTTTTATGGAGAGAAGCTAGAAATGCTTTTACCTCTAGAACTATCCTTCACACTAGAATGTCTATGCATAGTGTGGATTTCCCTAGGTGTTCTGATCCTCAGGAAACTATTATGCATGCTCTGATCACTTGTCCCTTTGCTAGCAGAATCTGGTTCATCTCTGATTTCAACATAAACACCCAATTTTTTCAAAATAAGTCTTTTATTGATTGGCTTCTTTTCTGGTTAATTGATCCTCAATTTAAACTCCCTGAGGATGATCAATGTCTTTTTGTGGCTATTTTATGGTCTCTTTGGACTAGTAGAAACAATTTCATCTTCCAAAACATTAGGGAAAACCATACTACCTGATAGACGCATTTATGTGTTTAATATAGCTCATTTGTATATATTGTTAGTACTCGATATTGAACTTATTCGGTTATTTTATGTATTTGTAGGTGTTTTTGGAAGAATAAGGCTTTGTGGCGAAATTGGCTAAAAATGCGGCATTTGGACCTCCGTTGATAACTACCAGAAGCACCCCAGAAGTATGTTGGAGACACCCAGAAATACCCCGGAGGAACCCCGAAAAAGTGCGGAAAATGCCCTAGAGGACACTTGCTATACGGACCCTTGATTTTGGATAAGGGGTAACCTAATTACTAAGGGGTGACCTATATCCAGGCAGCTTCTAAAGGGAGACCAGCCACAGATAAGGGGAGGTCATCTTCTCAAATTCAAAAGAAAATTTTGGCGAGAAATGAAATGCTTCACGAACAACAAACAGGGTTGGAATTTTGGGGCCCTTTGGGACAGATTCGATCACCAAATTCGTTTGGGCTGGATGTTAATGGACTAAACAGAGTTGGTACATGTGTTTTAATCAATCGAAATGGGCTGGATAATCCGGGCTGGATAAACAGAGTTGGTACAGAGATACGTATCTTCCCGATATGTACAGAGAATGGGTAAAGGATTCAGGGAGAGTTTCACGCTAGTTAGACTTTTACTTGGTCCTGTTCTAGTCTTGATAAGAGTTTGGTGGCAAATATATAGCTAACAAACGCGTACAAGGAGATCAGAGAGAGATATTTTCTCAACAGCGCAGAGAAGAGAGAAAAAGAAGAAGTCGGATTCACTCGAGATTTTTGGGGGTTTGGTAGCTATATAAGTGTTGGTTCGAGTCATAAGAAGGGTTGGAAACCATCAGGAGAGATTGGGGAGCAAAAGAAAGACCAGGAGAGGCGTGAGAAAAACTTCCAGAGAAAATATTTTCTGCTGCTGCACAGTTGAAGAAGACGAAGAACAGACGCTTCTGAACCGTCGTTCTTCAATAGTTATAGTATCAAAACCAACTGTCGTTGTTTTACAACAGTTAGTGCTACTATCGTTGTTTTTAAGACCCTTCCACTTTGTAACACTGACGCTGTAACATTTATACAGCGTTGCAAACTTCTTTTTACACCATTTTCATCAATAAAAACACATTATTAAGCCATGGATACATCTTATGATCATGTTTTTGGGATGAGGAGCTAAACCCCATTAGCCAAGGCGACGGAGGAAGCCATTGTTCCACATTAATTGGTATAATTCTAATTTTACTTTTTATTTGCAATATTATTATTATTATTTGATTATTTGCATGGGATTGAATTGAAATATTAGTTCTTATTGAATAGTTGTGAATTAACTTGATGAAGCATGCTGGGTTTTAAATACTTTTGATGTTTTATACTCGTTGATTACAACTATTACTTCAAGAATATATTTGAGGCAAATATTAGAATTATTTTTAAAGATAGAATTGCATGAATATTATTTAGAGTTTATCAATTAATGGGCCAATGGTGGAATCCTAGTCTTGGTATTTTTCTCTAAAATTTTGAAATATTTTATTTAGTTGCATGTTTAATTTAAATCTATAAAAATTGTTTTCTTCACAAGTCTGATACGAATCCGTTTTACCACTTCAACTACAATCACTTTTGATAAACCAACAAATTTTTGGCGCCACCGACGCGGACCTGTGTTTAGTTAGCATTTTTTTTTAGATTTTTTTTATTATTATTTTTGTTCTTCTTTACGTTTTTTTGGTTTTTTTTTTTTTGTTTCCTTGCAGATTTTTGAAGATTGGAGCGAAAGACAATTTTGCCAAAGCTTGTGGTGATTTACTTAAAGTTTGGGAGCGAAAGAAAGAAGATTTTCTTTATTTTGTAAAAGAGAGAAAAAAAAAGAGAGACATTTTTATTTTTGTAATTTTTTTTAGACTTTCTTTTCTTTTGATTTTTTTTATGGACTTTGGACATTAATTTTGGACATTTTATTTTTATTTTTAAACCCTACGGAAGGGTACCTTAAATATAAACTGTTTGCAGGGAAGGACGACGATTACGATATCGTCTCGGCCCCTCGGGTTCGCACACGACATAGGAGTCGTGGCCCGAGTCGACCAACGGTTCTCTCGCCCGTCTGGTACGGGAGGTAAAATTCTAAACACCCGCGAATCTCCTGCAAGCGGGTTACTGGACTCCTTAAGGTGAATATATGCTGAGGACTTGAATATGGACTGTTTTTAAATTCCTAGTAAAGGGCAAGGACTGGACCATATAAGATAAGGGTTCGGATTTCATCACCGCTCCCTTCTTGCCCGCCTTAGGAAAACGAAACCTAAAGCGAACCTAAGCCTAAAATTTGGACTAGAAAGAGACCTATAGGGTATCGAGCTTAACAGGACAATCATTCGAAAAATATTGGTTACTCTTTTAAGCACACCTCGAAGTTCTTGACGGTTTCTGCGAGTTGAATGCGTGACTGCGCCGCATTGGATCGGTGAGGTTTTGGGTATCAAAGCTCCACTGAGCTTCCCTCGCCTCGATTCAACTTGTTTAACTCGGATTGATTCCAGAGGGGTTTGCTTAAATTGTAACGAATTCCCTTTCGAAGGATTAGAAGCTGGTCTAGAAACAATCTAAGTGGAGCCATCATGCTTGTTGTTTGCTAGAAATCTTTAGGTTTGCTGTGGTAAAGTCGAGTCAGCCTGCTGTGTGATTGCTAGAACCTTCCTGTTAGGATTTTTTTATTTCTTTTTGAATTCTTTTTAGTGTATGCCCGATTTTGTTAGGGCTTGGAAAAGAGATACTCTAGGTCGATTGATTAGCGAAAAACCTAGTAGTTCTTCTGATTTAAGCAGGGAGCTCGAAGACTCTTCTTTGAGAGCCCTGTTTTTGGAAACTTCAGTTTTGAGAATTTATCTCTGAGTGATAAAAGTACCCCTAGTACTTCTGTTGTGCCAGCGATGGCAACTTTGAAAGATTACATGTTCCCAACTAGGACCAACCGAGCTTCATGCATTAAATTGCCAGCCACTACGGCTAATTTTGAGATAAAACCTAGTATTCTTCAGATGATCCCTATATTCTTAGGAAAAGATGATGAGAACCCTTATTTCATATTAGGGACTTTGAGGAAATCTGTGGGACAATTAGAATAAAAGACCTTACTGATGAAGTCTTGAAACTTAAATGTTTCCCTTTTCCTTGAGAGATAAAGCCAAGACCTGGCTTAACAACCTACCGTCTGAATCCATAGAAACATGGCAGGAACTTATCGCTGCCTTCTATATGAAATTCTACCCTAAGCATAAAACTGCAGCTGTTAGGCAGAAAATTAGTGCTAGTGTGCAACAAGAGGGAGAGTCTCTTTATAGGTTTTTAGAGCGATTCAATGATCTCCTATCTCAGTGTCCTCACCATGGATTTGATAATATGAAACTTGTACAGATTATTTATGATGGTTTAGACTATTCGACCAAAGCCATGGTTGAGTCTATGTGCGCTGGTGAGTTCACTAGTAAAAATGCTGATGATGATGCTTTTACCTTCTTAGGAGCTATCGCTGAAAAATCCCAACAGTGGGAATCTTGTGTTGAACCCCCTAAAAGACTCTTGGTCAATAGAAGTAGCACCAATATGGTAGATACGAGTTTTGCGTCAGATGCTAAGTTTGCTGCTTTGTCTAGAAGTTAGAAGGTAATGGGTCAAAAATAGGTCCCTTGTTGAACCTAATAGAGCCTCTCAAGTCTCTAGTTGTGGAATAGACCCGATAATTCATTTTGGGAAGGTCAGGTTAGTGAAGACAAGCCCATGCTGTCTATAACAATGCTAGGTTTGAAACCGTCAGAAGTTTGACCCTACTCAGAAACCTACAACCCTGGTTGGAGAAACCATCCTAATTTCTCTTGGTCTAAGGGCCAGAATCAAGGCCAGTCTAGTAATTCTCAGCCTCCCCCAGGTTTTGGTTATACTAAGAACTCTTCAGGTCAGACCCAGAACCCATCTGAGAATAGAATACTAGCTTAGAGGAAACCCTTAGTATATTAAGGAAGAGCCAGGAGATGCTATCACAAAGCCAGGAAATGTTAGTAAAAAGCCAGGGTAATTTTCAAGAGGAAACCAAACAGAATTTTAAGAATAGTGCCCAGTCTTTTGCTAAATTAGAGCTTCAAGTCGGCCAAATAGCTAAGTTTATCAATGAGAGAGAAGAAGGAAGGTTCCCTAGTCATACTGATCCTAACCCAAAGGAGAGAAATCGTACAATCATGTGAATGCTTGTCACAACCCTAGGAGTGGAAAGAAAGTTGACAACAAGGTCGCCATGCCTGATAATGAACATGTTGTAGTTCACCCTGCTGAGCCAGAAAATGAGGAGACTGATAGAGTCTCCAAAGAGACCAATGAGGGTCCTGTTAGACGGCTTTGTTCCCAGAGCCCCGTTTCCCCAGCTGCTAGTTCCGACTAAGAGGGAGTCCAACTTTAATGATATATTGGAGGTTTTTAAGCAGGTTAATATCAACCTTCCATTATTAGATGCAATTAGGCAGATTCCCTCTTATGCCAAGTTCCTTAAGGACTTGTGTACGCGAAAGCGTAAGCTCAGTGTCCAGAAGAAAGCCTTCATAGCTAGTCATGTGAGTTCTATTATTCAGAATACCACTACTCCTAAGTATAAAGACCCAGGGTCCCCTACCATTGCTTGTACAATAGGTAAGTACCGTGTTGAGAAAGCTTTGCTTGACTTAGGAGCCAGTGTGAATTTACTTCCATATCATGTGTACCTTAAGCTAGGACTTGGTGAGATGAAACCTACCCAGATGACACTTCAGTTAGCTGATAGGTCCGTTAAAATTCCTCGTGGTGTGATCGAGGATGTTCTCATAGAGGTTGACAAGTTTATTTATCCAGTGGATTTTGTTATCCTAGATACCCAACCTGTCCCTGACCCAGAGAACCAAATACCAGTGATTTTAGGTCGCCCGTTTTTAGCTACATCCAATGCGATCATTAACTGTCGAAATGGTATTATGAATTTGTCTTTTGGTAATATGACTATTGAGCTGAACATTTTTAATATTAGTAAGCTACCCTCTGAACTAGATGACTCGAATATAGAAGAGGTGAACATGATAGGAACATTAGTCGAGGAGTCATTACCAAACACTTTGTTAGAAGATCCATTAAAAATGCCTAGCTCACTTTGGGATTGATTTTGATGATGATAATGTAATTAATGAGGTGAATGCTTTGTTAGATTCAACCCCTTTGTTAGATACTAGTAATGGATGGAAACCTAAGTTCGAACCACTACCAGTTTCTAAGTCTACCCTAGTTCCTTTTAGAAGAGCCTCCTAAGTTGGACCTAAAACCATTGCCAGATACCCTGAAGTATATGTTTTTAGGCCCGTCTGAGACTTTACCTGTGATTGTTTCTTCCGACTTGGATAGATCAGGAAAGTAGGCTAGTAACCGTCCTTCAAAAAACAAGGAAGCTTTAGGGTGGACCATAGCAGACATTAAGGGTATAAGTCCTACTGTTTGTATGCATCAGATCTATTTAGAGGAAGACACCAAACCTTCTAGGGAGATGCAACGTCGACTAAACCCTAATATGAAAGAAGTAGTTCGAACTGAGGTTCTTAAGCTATTAGATGCAGGCATCATCTACCCTATTTCAGACAGTAAGTGGGTCAGCCCCGTTCAGGTTGTTCCCAAGAAATCTGGTATTACTGTAGTCCAGAATAATAACAATGAGTTAATCCCGACCCGATGACCACGGGTTGGCGTGTTTGTATTGACTATAGGAAATTGAACAAGGTCACTAGGAAGGACCACTTTCCCCTTCCCTTCATCGACCAGATGCTAGAGAGATTAGCTGGACATAGTCACTACTGCTTTTTAGATGGACTCTGGATATAATCAGATCGTTATTGCCCCAGAAGACCAGAGAAAACCACTTTTATGTCCCTTTGGTACCTTTGCGTATAGACGCATGCCTTTCGGGCTATGTAATGCCCCTGCGACTTTTCAGCGTTGCATGATGAGCATTTTTCTGACATGGTAGAACGGTTCTTAGAGGTCTTTATGGATGATTTTTCAGTGTTTGGTTCGTCTTTCGATGAGTGCTTGCATCATTTGTCATTAGTTTTGACTAGGTGTAAGGAAAAGAATTTAGTGCTTAATTGGGAGAAATGCACTTTATGGTTCGTTCAGGAATTGTTCTAGGGCATATTGTATCTTCAAAGGGTATAGAGGTGGATAGAGCAAAGTTGACCTTATTAAAACTTTACCGGTCCCAAAAACCGTAAGAGATATTAGGTCATTCTTAGGACATGCTGGTTTTTATCGTCGTTTCATTAAGGATTTTAGCTTGATGTCTAGACCTCTTTGCAATTTGCTTGCAAAAGATGTTAAGTTTGTTTTGATGATGCTTGTTTAGAGGCTTTTGAGAAGCTTAAGTCATTACTCACTACCGCCCCCATAGTCCAGGCACCCAACTGGAACCTACCCTTTGAGATCATGTGATGCTTCAGATTATGCTATTGGTGTTGTGCTAGGTCAGCGAGAAAATAAGTTACTTCATGTGATTTACTATGCTAGCAAAACTCTGAATGATCCCAGTTGAACTATACCACTACCGAGAAGGAACTATTATCCATTGTGTTTGCCTTAGACAAGTTTAGACCCTATCTCTTAGGTTCTAAGATCATCATATTACTGATCATGCTGCTTTAAAATATCTTTTGTCTAAGAAGGATACTAAACCTAGATTGATTAGGTGGATTCTGTTGTTGCAAGAGTTTTCTCCAGACATTAGAGACAAAAAGGGTGCCGAAAATGTTGTAGCAATCACTTGTCTAGGCTAGTTGTTAGTTCCCCAGATGATTCCCTTCCTATAAGGGATAGCTTTCCTGATGAACAATTGTTCTTTGTTACCCAATTACCTTGGTATGCGAATATAGTGAACTATCTTGTTACTGGTCGAATGCCCCAACATTGGGGTAAACAAGATCGTTCTAGATTTTTAGCTGAGGTTAAGCACTTCTTTTGGGATGATCCTTATTTGTTTAAGTATTGCCCAGACCAGATTATTAGGAGATGTATACCTGAGAGTGACCAGTCCAGTATTATTTCCTTTTGTCATGATCATGCTTGTGGGGGTCACTTTAGTGCTAAGAAAACTGCTGCTAAGATATTGCAGTGTGGATTCTATTGGCCTTCGTTGTTTAAAGACTCCCACAGTTACTTCGTTACTTGTGAACGATGCCAGAAATTAGGAACCATTTCCCGTAGGAACATGATGCCCTTGAACCCTATTTTAATTGTTGAGGTCTTTGATGTGTGGGGTATTGACTTTATGGGTCCGTTTCCTAATTATTTTGGTAACCTATACATCCTTGTCGCCGTAGACTATGTCTCTAAGTTGATTGAGGCGGTTGCGTGTAAAACCAATGACCATAGGGTTGTGATTGAGTTCTTGAAAAATAATATACTTACACGTTTTGGTACACCGCGAGCTATAATTAGTGATGGAGGGTCACACTTTTGAAATGGGAGTCCACAGACTAGTGGTCAGGTAGAGGTTTCCAATAGGGAGATAAAACGTATATTAGAGAAAACAGTTAATCCTAATCGGAAAGACTGGTCGTCTAGGATTACTGATGTCTTATGGGCTTACCGTACTGCATTTAAGACACCCATTGGAATGTCGCCTTATCGGCTTGTTTATGGCAAGGCATGTCACTTACCTGTTGAGTTAGAACACAGAGCTTATTGGGATGTTAAGCAGCTAAATTTTTCACTTGACAAGGCAGGATCCCATAGGAAACTCCAGCTCAATGAGTTGGACGAGATTCGTATAGATGCTTACGATAGTGCGAAGGAGTATAAGAACAAAATGAAACTTGTGCATGATAGAAACATATTACGGAAGTCATTTTCTCCAGGTCAAAAGGTTCTTCTGTATGACACTCGTTTGCATCTATTCCCCGGGAAACTGCGCTCTCGGTGGACCGGTCCTTTTGTGGTCCGTACTGTTTTTCCTCATGGAGCTGTTGAGATCGAGACACTGGATGGTAGTAGTTCTTCAAAGGTTAACGGTCAGCGACTGAACCCTTTTTAGATCCTTTTCCTACAGGTGATGTTGAGGAGGTCCCTCTGGAGGATCCTGTTTACCCTTGATTGACCATCGAGGCGATTTGTATGTTGTATAATTTTTGTATTCAGTTTTTGGTTTCACTTCACTCAGGTACTATCTTTCCGAACTCTCTCTTTACTATTTCCTCATGTTACTTATATTCTTGGTACTGTTCTTTCATGAGAAACATTGAGGACAATGTTAGATTTAAGTTTGGGGGTGGGGAAGAAACTTTTTGTTAGCTTTTAGTTGCAATAAATTAACTCCAGAGCCTAGAAATTTATGCCTATTGAGGATTGCACTAACTAATCTAAGTGGATGGAAGCATTTTGATTGTAGGAGTTTGAGGAACCAATCTGATTAGATGGAAACATCTAAAGAGTCTATTCATAAAAGCACAGAGCTCAGGTGTTAGAAATAACATGATAGTTTCACCATATCTCGTTGAGTCCTTTTCACTTCTATTTTTATTTTATTTTTTTTAAACTATGTTTCTCTAAGTGATAGGTGGGGCCCACGATTCAAGTTGTTACCAATGCTAGGGTGAATTAGAGTGATTGAGATACCATGAAAAAAAAAAAAAGTTGAAAAAGAAAAAAGAGATGAAAGAAAAAAAGAGTAAAAAAAAAAATGGTAGTTAAAAAAAAAAAAAAAAATTGAGACCAGACCATTTGACCAAAAGGAATAAATTCAATAAAGTCGACCACTAGTACCCTTGTATATGCCAGTTGTGTTGACCTAGAGTTAGGTTATCGACCACTGGTACCCTTGTATATGCCAGTGTGTTGATATTAGTCAGACTAGTATCTCAATCCATTAGGATAGGTTCATTTTGGCGGAGGCCTTCAGACATATATGGGAAACGCTGTTCACTTAGTAAACATCAAAACCATACATGTTTTTCTATATCCATCTTCTTGATCTATCCATGTGATTAGTTTTGACTCCGAATATGATGTCCATAGTGCAACTATCTGAGTAGAGCTCTGTCACTTTATATGAATTTTAGTATGCTTGAGTGCAAACTCGTGTACATCAATTGGAATTTCACATCAGGGTACTTCTTCCTATAGTCAATAAGTATGCCAACCAAGGAGATTCTTTAGTGTCTTCCAAGGTTCTGCGTAGATAGCTAAGGTCTGGAGTACAGGTTTTGTGGGTATATCTCTGGTAAACCCTCCCGAGACTATAACTCGGCCACTAGGGCCACCTAGGGGTTTAAAGGCTTATTGCATACGCTAAATGCAATCGACGATGCCTGCGACAGTGAGTTAGGATTTTATTTTGTAGTTTTGATTTGCTCGGGACTAGCAAATAATAAGTTTGGGGGTATTTGATAGACGCATTTATGTGTTTAATATAGCTCATTTGTATATATTGTTAGTACTCGATATTGTACTTATTCGGTTATTTTATGTATTTGTAGGTGTTTTTGGAAGAATAAGGCTTTGTGGCGAAATTGGCTAAAAATGCGGCATTTGGACCTCCGTTGATAACTACCAGAAGCACCCCAGAAGTATGTTGGAGACACTCAGAAATACCCCGGAGGAACCCCGAAAAAGTGCGGAAAATGCCCTAGAGGACACTTGCTATACGGACCCTTGATTTTGGATAAGGGGTAATCTAATTACTAAGGGGTGACCTATATCCAGGCAGCTTCTAAAGGGAGACCAGCCACAGATAAGGGGAGGTCATCTTCTCAAATTCAAAAGAAAATTTTGGCGGGAAATGAAATGCTTCACGAACAGCAAACAGGGTTGGAATTTTGGGGCCCTTTGGGACAGATTCGATCACCAAATTCGTTTGGGCTGGATGTTAATGGACTAAACAGAGTTGGTACATGCGTTTTTATCAATCGAAATGGGCTGGATAATCCGGGCTGGATAAACAGAGTTGGTACAGAGATACGTATCTTCCCGATATGTACAGAGAATGGGTAAAGGAATCAGGGAGAGTTTCACGCTAGTTAGACTTTTACTTGGTCCTGTTCTAGTCTTGATAAGAGTTTGGTGGCAAATATATAGCTAACAAACGCGTACAGGGAGATCAGAGAGAGATATTTTCTCAACAACGCAGAGAAGAGAGAAAAAGAAGAAGTCGGATTCACTCGATATTTTTGGGGGTTTGGCAGCTATATAAGTGTTGGTTCGAGTCATAAGAAGGGTTGGAAACCATCAGGAGAGATTGGGGAGCAAAAGAAAGACCAGGAGAGGCGCGAGAAAAACTTCCAGAGAAAATATTTTCTGCTGCTGCACAGTTGAAGAAGACGAAGAACAAACGCTTCTGAACCGTCGTTCTTCAATAGTCATAGTATCAAAACCAACTGTCGTTGTTTTACAGCAGTTAGTGCTACTATCGTTGTTTTTAAGACCCTTCCACTTTGTAACAGTGACGCTATAACATTTATACAGCGTTGCAAACTTCTTTTTACACCATTTTCATCAATAAAAACACATTATTAAGCCATGGATACATCTTATGATCATGTTTTTGGGATGAGGAGCTAAACCCCATTAGCCAAGGCGACGGAGGAAGCCATTGTTCCACATTAATTGGTATAATTCTAATTTTACTATTTATTTGCAATATTATTATTATTTGATTATTTGCATGGGATTGAATTGAAATATTAGTTCTTATTGAATAGTTGTGAATTAATTTGATGAAGCATGCTGGGTTTTAAATACTTTTGATGTTTTATACTCGTTGATTACAACTATTACTTCAAGAATATATTTGAGGCAAATATTAGAATTATTTTTAAAGATAGAATTGCATGAATATTATTTAGAGTTTATAAATTAATGGGTCAATGGTGGAATCCTAGTCTTGGTATTTTTCTCTAAAATTTTGAAATATTTTATTTAGTTACCTGTTTAATTTAAATCTATAAAAATTGTTTTCTTCACAAGTCTGATACGAATCCGTTTTACCACTTCAACTACAATCACTTTTGATAAACCAACACTACCGTCCTTGCTAGAGCCAGAGCTATGCTCCTCACTAGGAAGACTAGTTTGCCTGTCTTTAATACTATCTCTGTCAGTATTTTTGATAAACGGATGACTCCCTCTATTGGTTGGATTAAATGCAATACTGATGGTGCTTTTGATATTATCTCTGGAGCAAATGGTGCAAGGTATGTGATGCAAGATTTCTCAAGAAAAGCAACCTTTTGTGCGTCCTTAGTCTTCGAAGTATTTTCTTCTGGAGAAGCTGAAGAAAGAGCCATCTGGACGGTACTGAAGAAAGCTTTGGAGCAACGTCTAACTCACATCATCATAGAAAGCGATGCAAAGTCCCTTATCGACCAATTTTCATCAAGGAATTTCGAGGGGAACTCGCGTACTGATGCTATCTTTAAAGACATTCAGTTTTTCTCTTCTAAATTAGTTGCCTGTATCTTTACATTCCAACCTCGTTATTGTAATTCTGTAGCTTGTGAGCTTGCTCAGTGGGCTAAAAACAACAATTCTACCATGTGATGCGACCATTAGTACACATTTCCATCAGTCGAGGAGGATCATTAGCCTTGTTGAAGGCCTTCGGCTATTAAAAAAAGAAAAAATTATTGATAAAGTTGTGGAGGGTTCGTGAAGCCTCTTCTTTTCAAAAAGCTGAAAAAGATAACCTGGTACTTCATTTAATGCACTAATTAGGATTTGAGAGTTAAAGAGAAGATATCTGTTTTTCTAATTAGGAGTATTACTTCTATTAAAATTTTATATGGTACACATTTTCATGTGAGGGGACAGACACGCTCAACCTGTCACGTCCACTGGTGTGTCTCGTTTATCACGGGCTGTCAGCACTCCACAAGAATCTAAAGTGTACCTTTTAAACTTTAAAAAACAATAAACAAAACTGATTTCAAATCACGCAGATCTCAAAATTAATCACAGAATCAAACAATCATACAAATAAATTATTTCAACAAAATCAGATTTAATCAAAATCTAGTGATTCATAGTAAAAAAATCCACATCTGTTCGTAATAATCACCATAAGAACTTTAAAGGGCACCCAAAAATATCCAATTAATATTTGCACCTGAACATAAAATTAAACCATTAACACAATGATTTATTAAGATTTTACATATCATTGCTGCGTCAAATTCTACGCATTCTTGATAATCATTTTACATTCAGTAATCAATCCCAAATTCCCAATAAGCAAAACAATAAGAAGAAATCAAGACATGAACACCTTGTGAACTTCAATTCAATCTTGATTGGTTTCATGTGGTGGAGGACGAGTCTTTCTTTTGACTACCCACAACTGATGCAAGATAGAATACCCCGATGACTTCTATACCTTCTCATTTCAACAACTTGATTACTACCGTTATTCGACGAGAACCCACCGTCGCGAACACTTCGGGAACCCGAAAATTGGTCCACTGATTTATATCTCCGATGAAGACTGCCGCCTTCTCGATTCGTATCCGCTGCTACCACCACCATACTTTTTTCAGGTTGTGGTGTAAGATACGGTAACTGATGAGTAATAGAATCGGCACTGTAAAAGTCAGCTATGTTGTAATCAGGATTAGATAGAGATTTGTACTGACGCCCAGTTTTGTTTCTCTTTATTGCCTTGTACACCAGTGGTATCAAACCCTCCATTAAAATTATCAAGATTTTATTCCTTTCTTGCAAAGAGTCTAATCTGTCTAGCTATATGAAGAACGGAAGAAGAAGATTGTGGATTGGTTGAAGTGTGGGTTTGGATTAACTTGGGATGGCTTCTGGTTTTAGGCAAAAAAATGATTTGAAATGATGACTTTGTGTTGAAGGAAGAAAAGTTCTTGAGAAGAAAGTAATGCCTTGGTGTTTTTTTTTATACTAAGAGTCTTGCTGATTATGATGATAAACCTAAAGTGACTAACCTTTTCTTTTTGTGTGTCTCTTTCACCTTAGAGCAACTGCAATGAACGAGTAAACCCAAATTTTCAGTCGAGTGGGCTGGCGTAGTGGGACAGATCATCGATCAAAATTTGATCAAAGAATAAAATCCAGACCAAATTTGGTCTGCGATCAAGACCAAATCCAAATATAGTCGGGCGTTGATATAATCTCCGCTACACATCGGGCGTTGATATAATCTCCGCCATTCATCGGGCGTTGATATAATGTACGCTACACAAGGGGCGTTGATATAATGTACGCCTGAAACGGGGCGTTGATATAATGTACGCCCGATGGGGCGTTGGTAAAGGTGGTCGCGCGAAATGGGGCGTTCATATACTTAACGCCCCACTCCAATTTCTATTTCACAATTTTTGATTTCTGCATGGGGCGGGCTTTATACCTCCGCCCCATTAATTCTTCTTTTTTTTTTTTGTTTATGAAGCGTAGACTATACCAACGCCCCACTCGGGCGTTATCTTTACCAACGCTCCACTCGGGCGTTATCTTTACCAACGCCTGATCCCAGGCGTAATATTTATCAACGCGCCACCAAATATACTCTTTTCCCACTACGCCACATGACGGACTAAACCCAAATTTGGTCTTTTTTTTTAGTCTTTGGTCTTTGGTTATACTCGTACCACTGTGGACGCTCTTAGAATATCAAAGCGGCATTATTAACTGACTTCTATGAAGTTTGAATGGAATGAGATGGCTATGTCGAGTGTACATATACTTGTCGTCTTTGTAATCAGAAGCTTTTCCATTTTTAAGTCCAACTTGATTGGACCAGGTCTTATGACATACAATTACTACTTACCACATCAAATTTTAAAAGATACTTATTTGTATCTATTTTTTGAAGCATAAATTTTAAAAGACACTACTTGTTATGGTTTTAAATGAAAAATTGTGGCCATTATACATAATCGAAAAGGAAAAGGGGGGAAAAACAGAGGGTTCCGGGGCTAGAAAGTCCAAAATAAATGGAGTGAAAATAATAAAATGCGTCCTGCTAGAGAATTAAGATTAACGAAAACCTATTATGCTCCCTTATTCTTTAAAAAATAGATATTTTCGTTTTTTTTTATTTTAGCCTAAAAATAAATTAAATTGAAAAAATGACGGTATTTGTTTTTTTCTAAAATAGTACATTTTTTATTTGGATACATAAACTAGCTCTTTATTTGCAAAAGGAACTTGCAAATATGGAATTGTTAATTTTCAATTCCAGAATCAAATCAAAAGATTTCGACATTCAAAATATTTCCCGAATGCTTTTACATTTTTGGCACGCAAATTACGCTCATATACCTATCGTAAAATTCTTTGAGTTCCTCTAATATTACGAGGAACACAAGCTTACTTATAGCGCGTTTAGATGCAGTTTTGCTTCTGAGTTCTGCTTCTCCAGAAATAGAAGTCAGAAGTCCAGATATTTTGCTTCACAAAAAGTCGATTTTTCTGCTTCTAGAAGTCGTTCTGAAATTCTACACCCAAATTGATTTCTTGCCTTTTGAATTTTAGAAGTCAAAAAGTTACTTCTAAATGTGTATCCAAACGCGTAATTAGGTTTATGATTCAAAATCTAGTTGGGCCTACAGGCTCCACTTGCAACCCTCCCGAAGTACGTAGACTGCCTCTTCGGCTTGTAAACCTCACTTTGAACACCAAAAGGCCTAATCTTAAAGAGTCATTTTAGATATGACGTAAGGTGGTATATTAGCCTAATTGTTCATTTTAATGTACAAATATGGTGCTCATCTGATGACACGAATGACAACATCATCGTGTGAACTTAGAAATGTGTATATGCATGTTTCTTTCCCTCGCCAGCTGCATTTGATTTTAATTTTCGTTTAATCTTATCTTAGTCCATCAGTAGGTATATGATGTCTGAGGTTCAAACTCAGATTGAACACATACATGTCCCAATTCATGGAAAAAGAATTAGTTACGCACAACAAATTTGGTTGCCAATCCCTTTCTTTTATTGGACAAGCTAGGCGCTCTCGGGAGCTTTCCCTATCAGTTTCTTTTGTGGCTTCAAACCACAAAAGAATAGTCAGCGTTATGGACAGTGAAGTCTAGAGATGGTTCAAAACTCTATTTTGTCCAAGTTGAAAACATAAATTCCTATCCCATCTCCCTTCATTATTGAGTTTGTGGCAAATAATGCAAAACCAGAGTGGAAAAGAAAGGCAATAGAAAAAAAGATGAGATTAGAGTAAGTTGGGTAGAGATGGTTTAGGTTTCCCAAATGATTATAACAGGTGTCGACATCGCCACATGAGATGGAGAACCAGTGGAATTGGTTATGCTTATGCAGCTATGATCATATTATTTCATAATTTTGGCACCATTTTGTTTTACTTATATGACGAGTTTGAAGCAATTTTTTCTATAATATTTTCTTCTTATTTTCTACTTATAACACTTGACGATCTTATAGAAAAAGTTATTTAAAACGTACAACAACATCATTGACCATTTTGAAAATTCCCAAAAGGAAAAAAATCATTTTGGAAGTTAACAGTGGAAATTAAAATTGATAAATAGTGACTCGAATTGTAACAATATCTACCGAAAATGTAGGTCATTCTAAAAATAATATAGCAGTTAATAAATCGCTTCAAGAGTCAATATCATAGCACATTAAAAATAATTAGTGATGATATTTTGAAATAAATTGTATCCTCATTATTTCCAGTATCCTTAATAAGGGATATTATAAATAGTTGTTAGGGGAAAAGCCATTTTTATTACAAGGAAAACCGATTTTGGGGTGGATTAAGAAAAACTTCTTCCACTATTAACAATTAGTATCATTTTGTTTTGATTTTCCATACCACCCTGGTCCCTTGCTAACGAAAAAATAATTACTAGATGGCGCAACCCAAATTAAGTGCCTTACAATTTTTCAAGACACGATTTGGACGATTACGTTTTATTTTTTATGCTTTTCCACCTTTTATGTGACCTTTTCATATGATGCCGCAACCAAAATGCAAAGAGAATTGTAAGAGCCAAGAGCTAAACAGTATAGGACAAATCATTAGTTCCCACACATCTGCATTTCAAAATTGGCCCTTAAGAGTTACATGTACGGGGAAGTCATTCCTCAATTAACTGAGCGTGATTACTCTATCAAGTGATGACAAAAGCTATGGTGAAAATATCTCGATCTCTAATGAACAGATTGTGATTGTTTACGCACCTCATCTAAGTTGCATTCAAGTCCTCTTGTAATTAGGCTTAATTAATTGAATATGAAAATCAAAATAAAAACTAATTATTGATAAGAGATTGTTTTTTTAAATCCACCTCAATTTTATTAAAAGTGACTTTCCCACTAATAATTATCATATTATATTGCTTGAGGGTGTACTAAGATCCATATCAGATAAGACATTCATTATATTCAGACTAATTCGCGTATGGTACTGTTTGTACCCAAAATTACTTTTAGGCACGAAACATGATTGAATCGATTATGTGGTGTGTATTTTGGGTTAGGAGGCGAATTGAAGAAGGAATAATGAGACACAGGTTTAACGTGGTTCGGCATGGTTTTCCTACATCCACGGACGAATCCCCTTGGGGAATGGTATTTTTATTGATTATGGAATTACAATGCATTTTTTTCTCTCTATTAGCTATCCCCTTTCCTCCACCAGGGAATCTCTATTTATACATTTTTAATAACTAATTTCGAGATAGACTTAAATGGCATTAATATGCCCTGTAATCAATTCTGCATGAAACTGCTGGAATTCTGCATGCCTCCATCTTCAATTCTGTATGAAACTGCATATTTATGCCTCCATGATGACTTATGCATGAAACTTCTCATTCATACCTCCATGAAAAATTCTGCATGAAACTGCTCATTCATGCTTCCATGATAAATTCTGCATGAAACTGCTCATTCATGCTTCCATGATGAATTCTGCATGCCGGTAGACTGGATTGATGGTTGACAGCCATAATGGCTGGCAGTATGGATGGATGTTGGCTGGCAGGCTGGATTGGCTGCACGGATAGAGACTGGCTGGCAGTGCGATAGAGTATTTAGCTGGGAATTGGTTGGCAGCACCGCTAGCAACATGAGTGGAAAACGCATGGCAGCACCATCGACAACATGGATAGAAACTGCATGGAAGCACCATCGACAACACGGCCTTGACATTGACTGATGGTTGATTTTGACCGTTGACGGAGCGTTGAATTTGACCATTGACCGGGCATTGACTTTGACCATTGACCGGTCATTGAATTTATGTAATACTGGACAGGCTGGTGGGCTACTTTAGTTGACTGGTTAGCAGTCTTGGATGAAGGCCAAAAGATGATTCAAGAACCATTTTGGCCCATTATGTGGCATTTTTATTTATGGTACAAACAGATACCTGCCGTTAGCATCCATGATTATCTTTAGGTTACTTCTAGATTACTCTGGCTGCCAGGTGCCTTCCTTCCTATGACTAAGTCTTGTAATAATGTGATAATAAATTAAAATAACAATGTTTCCAATACCTAATGATATCTTCCTATGACTAAATCCTGTAATGAGATAAACTAAAATAACAATGAAGCCAGTAACAAATGATACCAAACACATTATCTTAACTCCTTGGTCTAACGAACTCACACCTACTACGGATAGTAACACATCACCTAATAATATTCACATTACAGTGTGCTTCAGTGGATGTGAATATAAATGTAAAAATATTGGCGTTGGCCTTTATTTGGCCATACGGAAAAGTCATGGTCTGACTTTCATTGTAACAGACAAAGCAGACAGGTTAGGAAATAAATAAAGATCATCAAATAATTTCCGATCTTTTTTTTATTGGTCTATTGCCCTTGACGCACGGCTTAGATACATTAATGGGAGGAAATCACAAGTTTCAGTAGATCTTGACCCTCCAAATTTTACCTAAAGTTTCCGTATCGTTTATCAATTTTAAAAATATTCAAGTACTACTTTTTGAAAAAAATATAAGCAAAACAAGTAAAAATTAAAAGAAAATTATGTTCAAAAGAAAAAAATAATATTTTCTAAACTTTTTGATGAAACTCACTTTACCATTTTGAGTTTTTTTTTTTTTTTTTCCTGAAGCATAAAATTTATTAAACTACTACTAGTGGGCTATTACATGAGGGTATATAATACCCAAAGATTCATCAGTTACAATAAGATTGGTGAGCCATGAATCTACATCAACATAATATTGAAGGAAAATAACAGTCTTCAAATCGGAGTTGCATCAAGGGATCGAGGATGTTGGAGTCGAATGTCAGAAGTTCTTCGGTCAATGCCTTCCACAAGAAAAGTTGTATTTTTGATGGACATGACGATGTCCATAAGAACTTAGTTGGCGGAAGAGATGTTCGATGCAATTGATTGAAGTTGCTTGTTAGGCCATTGTATATTTTTATTGCGGTGAACTGCCCGAGGGATATCTATCTACTCCTTTGATATTCGGATTGATCCATCACTTCAATTGAGTCGTTAACTTTGATTGTATCTTGATATAAATTCCAATCTTTGCTCTTAAATAAGTAGTGCTAACAGTAGTAGTGCTATTACAAGGTTACTAAAACTGAAATATAGGGATTACAGGTTCAACTAGATTAAACTAAAGTAGTTAAACTAGACAAAGGAACAAATTTGCTTTAAAAAAGTAAATACTAATTTTCTGATTTTAAGAAAATAATCTTCACGTAAAATTAAAAAGAAAAATTCTGAAAAAAAACTAAATACTTTTTCCAATAATAAATAGAATCATCAACTTAATGAATCTACGCGGGAGAACCGTTGACTCGTGAAGTAAAACTGGCTGATAGGATAGGTATTGCTTTCTTTTTTGATATCCTATTTTGAAATAAGCATGGGTCAGCTAACGATATCCGAAAATCCGACTTGATTGTCCGTCTTCATCGCTCAAATTTTAGATTTTCCGTATTTCACTTTTTTATGCTTTGTTTTCTTTAAATCGAACTTGTAAAATCAAAAGGATTCAAGATTTCATCTTTCAGTTGATGACTTAATTTTTTTTAGAGGAAGAAGTTGAAGTATTAAGTGGCTGATATGAATAATTTTATGATTTTAATCAAAATTGAAATTTGATTCTTTTTGAAGTTGATAATCTAAGATCTTCTTAACTGATATTATTGAATCACATCGATGTATTTTTTTATAATTTCTATCTATGAATGTTTCCACTCATAAAAAATCAGTACTATTTGTAGAAAAATGGCGAATTTGATGGAATTGGAGAATAACCAAAAAAAAAGGAGAGAGAGAGAAATCGTGTTTGACATTAAACAATTTACACCAACTCTTTTTTTAATGAAGAAATTTCTTTCTGATTTCACAAATATAAAAAAAAAAAGAACACAATTATGAGAATACATCAACAATGAAAAACAAAAGAAGATATACTATGTATCACAATAATAAATACTCTGCAATACATCATAAATACCAAATGCATGAACTCAAAGAAGAATCTGATGATGGCTGAGGCATCGGCCGAGATTTAATAATCTACCATTTTGAATTAACTTCTTCTTCATTATACAGATTCAAATGTCCCAAAAGGGAGCAATATAAGGAAAACATCGTTATCACATTCACTTTTGTAGCCATTGATCTTCATATAGAAGTAGAATTATGTCACGCAAAAGAAGACTACCTCGATTATATAGCTAAGACGATTGATACAATCAATTGAAGCTCCATGAAGGATATGAAAATCTTGTTATTAAAGCATACAATAAAAATTACTTGGCATATAAAAACCATTACAAAAGAAAATAAAAACTTACTAAGAAAAACTAAAATTATTTTTTAAGAGAGGTTATTTTATTTACTATTATATCATATAATTACGATTAAATCTTAATCTAACCCTGATGATTTGAAAAAATCGGACCATGTGGTTGTTCTAAGATTCAGTAGAAAAAATCTGATAAGATTTAAAGAGTTTCGTTAAAGCATCGCTCGGTTGATGTCACAAGTATTGGTATGTCAAACTTGTCGCCAATGTTAGATGACTAAACCTATTTCTTGATTTATTGTCTACTAAATTCAACTCAGATTAGGATTACATTTAGGTAGTTGAATATCATAAATCACTGAATATCCTTGAAGATTTAAGACTGGAGAATAACGAATAAATCTGTGCGAATTTCATCACGTGAAGATTAACTATCATTATACCGACCATACTATCTTATGAAACAATGTCATATAGATTTAATATACATGATAAAATTACAAAGAAGAAGTTTCGAGTTTAAGGTTGTATTTGACTAATCTAGAAAAATGAATCAAGCATTGGATATTCATAGGACATATTGCTTTTGATGTTGAGAATAATTCTTATTCTTCAAAATACTATATCTGTAAAAGAAGATCCAAAAACATCAAATTGTATCTTTCTTCATAAATAATTTTCTAGTTCTCGAACTGTACAAAAATTTGATGTTACTGAACTCTAAGGTGCGTAAGAGTTCACGAACTGATTTTCTTTGTTTGCCAACTATGCAATTTCATGATCCTTTACTTTTGATTTTTTCTAAAAACTGATTTTTCAGTTTGTGAAATATGCACTTTTGGTATGTTCCTAAACTCCAAAACATCTCGAGTTCGCCAACCAATTTTCTTAATTCGCAAACTTGTCAATTTTTTGGTGTTCCTGAACTCTAACATCGCCTGATGGTTCACATAGACCTTATCTTGTTATTCGTGATCTAACTTTTGTGCACGATCCTTAATCGATAAATACGCGGGTGTCACATTGTTCTTTGTATTACAAGGTAAACTTGTCATATGCTTACATGGTTTCCATTCTTTGGATCAATCTATATTGAGAATTTAAATATTTCTTGGTATCAAAACATGAAAACTAGTTCACAAACCTGCTTTGAATGCAAGTACGAGTTTCTTAAACTTTAAGCAACCTGGCATGTTTCATCATCATAAATAGAGGACTCTTTGCAATAAAGAAATTCAACCTTGACACGTAGTGTCCTAGTTGCTGCTAAAGTCTTCCTTCAGAAACCCAGGTTTCTTCGATAAACATAATTAGGTTGTGACTATGAAAATTTCACTTGGGATTCGTGAAGCGTGGTTAGATTATTTTTTACCAGATGAATCCTTCAAATTTGAAATCTTATATTGATCTTTGTAGTTCTTGTTTGTTCTAAAGGTGGGCCTCTTCCGCTATCCCCCATTCAAAAACTGTTGATTGAGGATTAAGATTGATATAAACTATAAAAACTTCTTCGTCTCTGGTCTTATAGTTCCACAAGATTTATATCTAACATTGATTTAAAATTGATCTTGTGAGGTGGAATCAATTAGGCATCTCTATAGATGTTTAAAGAGAATAAGTTCTCTTTGTTGTTGAGGTTTTCTTGGTATCTTTTTTACCTTGTGATCCCTCAAATTAAATAATTTCCATTACCTTTAGTGAAATATATATGAAGGGAATCAAGTAAGTGTTTTATTGGAGGAAGGGTAATACTAGTTATCATGATGGAATGTGGAGTAGCTCCTAGGCTTGTAAAGGACGTCATCTAAGGAAATCAAGTGTGCATGGTCTTGCGTGATTCAAGAGCACGACTGAAAATAAATTGCTTATCAGGTTGATTCAGTCTTGATTACATTCCAGTTCAAAGTCTGATAGTATATTGGTGTTTGTAGCGTCTTAATACAGTATGATGTTTAAACTGGATGAGGTCTCGAGGTTTTACTGCTAGATTGAAGGTTTCCTTGTTAACAAAATTACATGTATCTTATGTTGTTTCTTTTCCGCATTATATTTTTTTATCTGAATATTTGAAATATCACAAGTAGTACATTAATAAATTTAGATAGTCTTAGCTTGCAGAGCAAAGGTCCTACAAGACGTGTTCTTGTTGAATTCACTTTTTGTAATATATATCATACGAGACTTTTTATTGTTAGAATTTGGATCTTGAAAGTTCAAGTATGTAATATGCAGTAATCCTATAACAACAATTTTTTTTAATGAACAATAAAAACAATACCATGAATCTTAAATAAAATATTAATGAAAGACCAATTGATTTGTACTTGTCTTATAATTGCTTTAGTAATTCTGGGAGAGAGATCATCATCGACTGCAACTTATTTTTGTAGTCTTTTGACTAAATCAACAACTAGACTATCAAAGCCCTTTATTCCACTTACATTGGATTGCTTCTCCCGTGGAATCTCAAATATCTTTGTCTTTATAATTTTGTTACTGTTTGGTTCGAAAACCTATTATAAATGTGTTTGTACCATAAGAAAAAATGCCACATAATGGGCCAAAGTGGTACTTGAATCATCTTTTAGCCTTCATCCAAGAACGCTAACCAGTCAACTGAAGTAGCCCACCAGCCTGCCCAGTATTACATAAATCCAATGATCGGTCAATGGTCAAAGTCAACACTCGGTCAATGGTTAAAGTCAAAGCTCGGTCAATGGTAAAAGTAAACAACCGGTCAACGTTCAAAATCAACCATCAGTCAATGTCAAGGCCATGTTGCCGATGGTGCTTCTATGCAGTTTCCATCCATGTTGCCGATGGTGCTGCCATGCGTTTTCCATTCATGTTGCCAACGGTGCTGCCAACCAATTCCCATCTAAGTACTCTATCGCACTGCCATCCAGTCTTTACCCATGCAGCCAATCCAGTCATCCAGCCAACATCCATCCATACTGCCAGCCATTATGCCTGTCAACCATCAATCCAGTGTGCCATCATACAGAATTCATCATGGAGGCATAAATGAGCAGTTTCATGCAGAATTCATCATGGAGGCATAAATGTGCAGTTTCATGCAGAATTAAACAGGGAGGCATGAATGAGCAGTTAATGCCATTTAAATTTATATTGAAATTATGTATTCAACTATATAAATAGTGATGAACAGAAATTAGAGGGGGGGGGGGGGTAGCCAATATAGAAAATAGAGACTGTAATACTAATAATCAATAAAATACTATCCCCTAGAGGATTCATCCGTGGATGTAGGAAACCATGCTGAATCACGTTAAACCTGTGTCACTTTATTTGCTCTTCAATTCGTCTCCTAACCTAACATACACACCGAATAATCGATTCAATTGTGTTTCGTGCCCAAAATTAATTTTGGGTACAAACATTGGCGCCGACTAAGGGGACTACGATAAAAGGAATTATGCTTTCCCATTGAGAAAAGTTGTACAGAATACTTTAAAATCATGTCCGTGAAAAAGCTTTTTGAACGTCGTGAAAAATCACTGCTGCAGTCCAGTTGATCGTAACTGCTGCAACCGAGTTTGATCGTAATAGTCGCAGTCCAGCTGATCGCAGCTGCTGCTGACCATATAGTCGCAGATACTGCAGTCCAGTTGATCACAACTGTTGCAATCCAGATTCGCTGTTTCAGATTTGCTGAAACTATTACCTTCTAAAACCACTGAAAATCGCATCACTACAAAGTATGATGAAAATGTTTCCAAGACGCCCGTTCCGCGGAAAAAGATGTAGTGAAACACCATCAAAACTGTTGTAGGATGTTCGATCCGCAACATGATAGGGTCAAAAGTTCGTTGCTATTTCCACTAAGGATCTTTTTGTTGTGAAACGAGGAAAAAGCCCTAGGAAAAAACCTCTTGAAAAAAACATCCAGAAATTTCCAGTTTGGATGCCTTCAACAGTTACCGCTGCAGTCCAGTTGATCGAAACTGCTGCAGTCCAATTTTGATCGAAATCACTGCAGTCAAGCTGACCGCACCTGCTGCAGCCCAGTTAATCGCAGTTACTGCAGTCCAGTTGATCGCAACTGCTGCAATCCAGATTCGCACTTCAAGCTTTTCGTAAACTATTACCTTTGAAAAAACACCCAATCTATACCACTACAAGGGTTCTTACAACTATTGTCAGAATGTTCGGTCCACGGTAAAAGATGGCATAAAAACATCATCAAAATTGTTGTTGGATATTCGATCTGCAACATGGCTGGTCCGGTTCTGATTTCAATCACTACAGTCCAGCTGATCGCAGCTGCTGCAGTCCAGTTAATCACAGTTACTGCAGTCCAGTTGATCGCAACTGCTGCAATCCAACTTCATAGTCAGAGGCCACCAAGTTTGACTCATTGGAAAGATCGTTAAGATTATTGCCAGGATGTTCGATCCGCAGCATATTCAAGTCCAAAGTTGGAAAAAATTGCTTCTCAAATAACGCAGTGTCCACATGTTCGAGTTTATAGTATGTCAAAATCACTATTGTCGTGATCGCATGGCTGTCAAGTTGCCTACATCTCTAGACGCTTGAAAACCCTAGAGAAAACCTCTAGAAAAGAATCTCAAAGGGTTCCAGAAAAGTTCATGAGAAACAACAACAGTCCCCAAAACCGTTGCTAAAAGTCTAAAGAAAATTCTTGACAAACAACAACAGTTAAAGAAAACTGTTGCTAAAAGAAAAAAACAGAAAACTGTTACAAAAGTTCAAAAGCAATGGCAACAGTTCAGAAAACCGTGACAGAAGGTTCAAGACTAAAGATCACAGTGCCAGAAAAGTGTTGCGAAAAGTTTTAAAGAAAAAGGCCGACGGCACAGTTGGCGGCGAGATCTGTTCACCCACTTCAGGTTTTCATTCACCCACCTTAAGGAACCCTCACCCACGTTATGGTCTCCATCACCCACTTCAGAGTCAGTGGACTATGATGTCAGCATGACATCAACAAGAGGGGTGAGCATGACGTCAGCGAGACAAGGAATGGCCACCCCGCTAACGCCACGTCAGCATCCCAATCAGTAAGCCACATCATCAGATATGCTAACGTGGCATGATCCACGTCAGAAAAATGTCCGACAAAAATACACATCAAAAAAAAGTTGCAGTCATCAGTGCTACGTCAGCAGCTTGGTCCACTCAACACCCGCCACATCAGCATGTACCAGTCAGCAGTGGAGTGCCACGTCAGCAACAATTGCCAATCAAATACTGCCACGTCATCATTTTTACGCCAGCAATACTTGCCAACAAGGATGCGCCACGTCAATAGAAATGTACGGTCAGAAAGCCAGTGTGCGGTGACATCATCATGATGTCATCTGATTGTGTCATGATGACGTCATCTTGATTGCGTCACGATGACGTCATCATCTTCTCCGGCTATGGTAATTGCCAGCGGCCATAGACGACGGCGGTAGATCCTGTGTAGCTGTAGCGGTCCATCCGCATCCGTCCGGTACCGCTTGTGCTATGGTGCAGCGCGACGAAACTTAATTCCGTGATCCCGATTCGGTGCAGCGCGGCGCAACTTAATCTCGTAGTACCAATCTAATGCAGTGCGGCACAACTTAATTCTGTAGCCCCGGAATTTTCAGCCCCATACTGTTTGCCTAGCGGATTTATACGCCCCATTTGGGCTTGGTCTCAAATTTTGTTTCGTGATATCTCCTTCATCCCACGTCCGAACTGGGTGGTTTTTGGCTCGTTGCGATCATATTTCGATATCCTATATCATGAAGGTAAATTTTTTACAATTGGAGAATAATATTTTTGGTACAATCACGTCATCAACATGTTTGAGAGCAAGGCGCTCACCGACCAATTTTGTTTCTTCAATAACTTCTTCTCCGTGCATCCAAACGGAGTGATTTTCGGCCCGTTGAGATCGTATGCCAATTTCAAACATCATGAAGGCGAAATTTCAACGTTTAAAGAAAAATTATTTTTTGAGTTTGGGACGGCGACGTCGAAATTTCACCATGTGAAGCCATAACAAAATCCTCAAAAAGCCATAACAAAATCCTTATCGCAGCTGCTGAAGAACAGTTTCCATGGAAACTGTCTTCAATCCAGTTTTGATTTAACTGGTGCATTCCAGTCCCGCAGACAAATCTAGCTGCTGAGTCAAGCATAGAACAACTAAACTAGTCATCGTCGCTGGAAAACATCAACATAGCCAACGGACATCCTAACCACCTCATACACATAGTCGAAATACCACATCTCATAAGGTACATATACAATTTACATATTTTTGCATCATTTCATATAATCATGTATACTTTTGTTCACTGGAACACCTACAATGTGGCGAGCATTTTCTCACGAGGAGATGCACACATTTCAACTCTGCGCGCATCTGGAATAGTGGGATTGGCCCCCCGCACGAATTCCAGATAGAAGACATCTTCAAAATCTCGTGCGCGAGCAAAATGCAGCATGACAGTCATTATCTTATGGGGGTGAGTTGCATATCACTTAAAAGTAACTGATCATCACTTGGAGGAGATATATGTAACACCTCATGGTCTAAAGTAACTTTTTTGGGACGAGCTGCATAACACTCCATACACTTGGGGGAGAGTTACATAGCACCTAATTTCAATGCGGAATTCAGCTTCTGAAAATCGAAACTTCAAGTAACCCAAACTTCTTAATCCTCCAACGAGTTATAGGATTAAGAGGGGGCGAGCATACACCCTAATATTTTGAAGCAATTATTGCAATCAGTAATGTTAAACTGCTACAACTAAGTTGATCGAACTGCTGTAATCCAGTTCCTAAGCAACTGCTGCACTCAGTTGGACGCAACTGATGCAGTCCAGTTTTGCTCATCCATCCTGTACTCAGTTGGACGCAACTGATACAGTCTGGTATTCTTTATAACTGTTACACTCAGGTTAATCGAACTATTTAAATCCAATCCCTCAGAAGCTGCTGCAGTACAGCTGACCACAGCTGCTGCAATGCAGTCTTGCTTGTCGCTGCTGCATTTCAGCTGATCGAAGCTGTTTCAGTCCAGCTATGTTCACAGTTCCTGCAGTCCAGCTCACCGAAGCAGCTACAGTGCAGTCTTGCTCATCGCTACTGCTACTGTTCAGCTATGTTCGCAACTCCTACAGTCCAGCTGACCGCAGCTGCTGCAGTGCAGTCTTTCTCGCCATTTCTTCATTCCAGCTGATCGAAGCTGCTGCAGTCCATCTATGTTTGTGATTCCTACAGTCCAGCTGATCACAACTGCTGCAGTGAAACTTTGCTCGTCGCTGCTGCATTCCATCTGATCGAAGCTGCTGCAGTCCAGCTATGTTCGCATCTCCTGCAGTCCAGCTGATCGCAGCTGCTGCAGTGCAGCTTTGCTCGTTGTTGTTGTAGTCCAGCTGATCGCAGCTGCTGCAGTCCAGCTCTGTTCATAGTCCTGCAGTCCAGCTGATCGCAACTGCTGCAGTGAAACTTTGCTCGTTGTTGCTGCATTCCAGCTGATCGAAGATGTTGCGGTCCAGCTATGTTCGCGATTCCTGCAGTCCAGCTGATCGCAGCTGTTGCAGTCTAGCTGATCGCAGATGCTGCAGTCCAGCTCTGTTCGTAGTCCTGCAGTACAGTTGATCGCAGCTGCTGTAGTGAAACTCTGCTCGTTGCTGCTGCATTCCAGCTGATCGAAGCTGCTGCAGTCCAGCTATGTTCGCGATTCCTGCAAGATAGCTGGTCGCAGCTGCTGCAGTCATGTTCGCAGCTCCTGCAGTCCAGCTGATCGCAGCTGCTGTAGTAAAACTTTTCTCGTCGCTGCTGCAGTCCAGCTGATCGAAGCTGCTGCAGTCCAGGTATGTTCGCAGCTCCGCAGTCCAGTTGATCGCAACTGCTGCAGTGCAACTTTGTTCGTCGCTGCTGCATTTCAACTGATCGCAGCTGCTGCAGTCCAGCTATGTTCGCAGATCTTACAGTCCAGCTAATCGCAGCTGCTGTAGTGCATCTTTGCTCGTTGTTGTTGCAATCCAGCTGATCGAAGCTGCTGCAGTTCAGCTATGTTCGCAGCTCCTATAGTCCAACTGATTGAATTTGCTGCAGTGCAGTCTTGTTCGTCGCTGTTGCAGTCCAGCTGATCGCAGCTGCTGCAGTACAGCTGACCGCAGCTGCTGCAATGCAGTCTTCTTGTCGCTGCTGCATTTCAGCTGATCGAAGCTGCTGCAGTTCAGCTATGTTCGCAACTCCTATAGTCCAACTGATTGAATTTGCTGCAGTGCAGTCTTGTTCGTCGCTGTTGCATTCCAGCTGATCGCAGCTGCTGCAGTACAGCTGACCGCAGCTGCTGCAATGCAGTCTTGCTTGTCGCTGCTGCATTTCAGCTGATCGAAGCTGTTTCAGTCCAGCTATGTTCGCAGTTCCTGCAGTCCAGCTCACCGAAGCAGCTGCAGTGCAGTCTTGCTCATCGCTGCTGCTACTGTTCAGCTATGTTCGCAACTCCTACAGTCCAGCTGACCGCAGCTGCTGCAGTGCAGTCTTGCTCGCCATTTCTTCATTCCAGCTGATCGAAGCTGCTGTAGTCCATCTATGTTTGCGATTCCTACAGTCCAGATGATCACAACTGCTGCAGTGAAACTTTGCTCGTCGCTGCTGCATTCCAGCTGATCGAAGCTGCTGCAGTCCATCTATGTTCGCATCTCCTGCAGTCCAGCTGATCGCAGCTGCTGCAGTGCAGCTTTGGTCGCATCTCCTGCAGTCCAGCTGATCGCAGTTGCTGCAGTCCAGCTCTGTTCATAGTCCTGCAGTCCAGCTGATCGCAACTGCTGCAGTGAAACTTTGCTCGTTGTGGCTGCATTCCAGGTGATCGAAGCTGCTGCGGTCCAGCTATGTTCGCGATTCCTGCAGTCTAGCTGATCGCAGATGCTGCAGTCCAGCTGATCGCAGATGCTGCAGTCCAGCTCTGTTCGTAGTCCTGCAGTCCAGTTGATCGCAGCTGCTGTAGTGAAACTCTGCTCGTTGCTGCTGCATTCCAGCTGATCGAAGCTGCTGCAATCCAGCTATGTTCGCGATTCCTGCAAGATAGCTGATCGCAGCTTCTTCAGTCATGTTCGCAGCTCCTGCAGTCCAGCTGATCGCAGTTGCTGTAATAAAACTTTTCTCGTCGATGCTGCAGTCCAGCTGATCGAAGCTGCTGCAGTCCAGGTATGTTCGCAGCTCCGCAGTCCAGCTGATCGCAACTGCTGGAGTGCAACTTTGCTCGTCGCTGCTGCATTTCAGCTGATCGCAGCTGCTGCAGTCCAGCTATGTTCGCAGCTCTTACAGTCCAGCTAATCGCAGCTGCTGTAGTGCATCTTTGCTCGTTGTTCTTGCAATCCATATGATCGAAGCTGCTGCAGTTCATCTATGTTCGCAACTCCTATAGTCCAACTGATCGAATTTGCTGCAGTGCAGTCTTGCTCGTCGCTGTTGCAGTCCAGCTGATCGCAGCTGCTGCAGTGCAGCTTTGCTCGTCGCTGTTGCAGCCCAGCTGATCGAAGCTGTTGCAGTACATCTCTGTTTGCAGCTCTGGTAGTCCTGCTGATCGAAGTTGCTACATTACAACTCTGTTCGCAGCTCCTGCAGTCCTGCTGATCGCAGCTGCTACAGTTCAACTTTGCTCGTTTCTGCTATAGTCCAGCTGATCACAGCTGCTGCAGACCAGCTTTGCTCAATACTGTTACCACCCAGTTTTACTCATTACTGCAGAGGACGGTTTTCTGTGGCCATCGCAGCACACATTACTTCAATCATCGCAATCCAATTCCACAACAACTATCGCGATCTAATCTACATCGTTGTTGCTATCTTGATTCATATAACTATTTGAAGACATATCAAGATCGAAGTCACATCCAGTAGAACATCCAAGACCATTGGAGGTCCAACAACACACAAAATCTGTTACCATCTCAACTACTAAAGGGTCACAGCCTTTCGCTCACAACTACCGCGGCTCAGTCCGTAATTAACAGCAGCTTAATACCGACAACTACTACTACCTAGTTTGGTCGGAAATTACTGATAGTCTACAATTCAAGTTTCATTTACAACAACAGCTCACACAGATTCCAGCAGAGTGACGCCAAATATGGCTCATCTTTTCCTAACAACAGTTACTAGTCAATTTCTACACAACTACCACAGTTCAGTTTTACATCCACAGTTACAGCTCACTTTCAACACCACTCCTGTCCAGCATCACGCTTCCGTTGCAGACCAGTTCAGCCTTCAGTCATGTTTTTGCATACAACAATAGTTCATACTCAACTGTTTTCCGCCGATCTTCCGACCACAATAGCCTCACTTGGGGGCGACTTGATTACGATTTCCACAATCAACAAAGGAAGTTTCTTTAAGTTTCAATAGCAGAAATTTATTCTTGGGGGCGTCTTGATTTTCGAAAACAACAAAGGAAGATTGTCGATCACCTCTGCATCAATAATCCCCAATTGGGGCAAGTTTTGTCATTGACTAAGTAAAACAAATTTTTTTTAACCCCCAATAAGTTGGAGGTTAAGAAGGGCCGATGTTTGTACCATAAGAAAAAATGCCACATAATGGGCCAAAGTGGTACTTGAATCATCTTTTGTCCCTCATTCAAGCCCGCTGATAGACACATTTTTGTGTTCGATTTGTCTCGATTCTATATATTGTTAGGGCTCATTTTTGTACTTATTATGGTGTTTTATTTATTTGTAGGTATTTTTGGCTAATAAACATTTTTGGAAAAAATTAGCTCGAAAAGTTGTCGGAAAGCACCCGGAGGACATTTGCTATTCGGACTCTCACTTTGGATAAGGGGTAACCTAATCACCAAGGGGCATCTCATTTCCAGGAAGTTTCTAATCGCACCCCTACTCTGGATAAGGGGCAACCATCTTCAACATTCAAAAAAAAAAAAATTTTGACGGGAAAAAAAGTGCAGTTAAAGAGGAGTTTTGGCAATCGTGATTTAGAGGAGTTTGAGGTCGATTAAACCTCTGATTTTCATAGGATAGACTCCTTATGGGTCTAGGAATCTGATATGGGTGTTTAAATCGATTAGATTGGGCTCAATCGACAGATTTTTCTCACAACAAGAAAATATGGAAAGTCACGTGTGTGACCTGTTTTAGGGAATTTTAGAGTGATTAAAATGTTGTAAACCTTCCCAAAGATTTGTATCTATCTAAGGAAGAGTTTAGAATAAAAAGGAAATTTCGGAAACGCGTAGAAATCCTAAAACAAGAAATTGTCGCAACTTGTCCGTGAAGAGAAGGAAAGAGATTTTGGAAGATTTGGGAGAGATTGAATCGGTATTTTTGATATAAATAGATGTCTTGGGTCATATAGAAGAGGTGTCGAGAGTTTGGGAAGCTAAGGAGAGCCAGAGAAGAAGAAATCAGAGCTTTACCAAACTCTGTTTCTGCTGCTGTTGAAGAAGAAGAATGCGAAGAACATTGACCCTCGGTAGACAGTCGCAGAAAAGTGTCGCTGTTTAACAGCTGAAGAACATTAAGTTGTTCAGGGCAGTCTTATTCTAGGGTCTTAAAATCAGCGACAAAGCAACAGTTTTTCTCTAACAGTTCCATTGTAACAGCTGTTTTGCAACACCAATACACTGTTGCAAACAGTCTGTGTTATTACTTTTCACTCTTTTAATCATCTTTTGAGCAACAAACAATATTTTGAGATCATGATTAATATGAGGAGCTAAACCCCATTGTTGAGGCGATAGAGGAAGCTATTTTGCCAACAAAAAGTGGTATATTCTATTTTATCTTTTTATTTGCAATAATTATATGATTATTTGCCTTGAAACATTATTGAATATGATTTTTATTTGAGTGATTGTGATCTATTTTGATGGAGTATGCTTAGTTTTAAGACTTTTGATGTTTCATACTTGGTATTTACAATTATTACTTTTGAAAATCTACTTGTTGCAATATTTTAGAATCAAATTAAACAAGAAAATTGCATAAATATAAGTATTGGTTTAATCACTTTAAACTTGGAAAATAGTGGAATCTTAGCCTCAGTGTTTCTTTTAATATTGATATCATCTTTGATTGAGTTTGCTATAATTTTTAGTGAGTTTTCTATTTTAATATTAAAATTTAAGTCTAATTAATATCCTTCAAAAGTCTGAGAATCGAACCAGTTTTACCACTATTTACAAATCACATTACCCGCTAACCAGTCAACTGAAGCATCCCACCAGCATGCCCAATATTACATAAATCCAATGACCGGTCAATGGTCAAAGTCAACGCTCGGTCAATGGTAAAAGTCAATAACCGGTCAACGTTCAAAATCAACCATCAATCAATGTCAAGGACATGTTGCCGATGGTGCTGCCATGCAATTTCCATCCATGTTGTCGATGGTGCTTCCATGCATTTTCCACTCACGTTGCCAGCGGTGCTGCCAACCAATTCTCAGCTAAGTACTCTATCGCACTGCCATCCAGTCTCTACCCATGCAGCCAATCCAGTCAGCCAGCCAGCATCCATCCATACTGCCAGCCATTATGCCTGTCAACCATCAATCTAGTCTGCCAGCATGCAGAATTCATCATGGAGGCATAAATGAGCAGTTCCATGCAGAATTCATCATGGAGGCATGAATGAGCAGTTTTATGCAGAATTCATCATGGAGGCATAAATGAGCAGTTTCATGCAGAATTCATCATGGAGGCATAAATGTGCAGTTTCATGTAGAATTAAACAGGGAGGCATGAATGAGCAGTTAATGCCATTTAAATTTATATTGAAATTATGTATTCAACTATATAAATAGTGAGGAACAGAAATCATGGGGGGGGGGGGGGAAGCCAATATAGAAAATAGAGACTGTAATTCTAATAATCAATAACTACTCCCCTAGGGGATTCATCCGTGGATGTAGGCAACCATGCCGAACCACGTTAAACCTGTGTCACTTTATTTGCTCTTCAATTCATCTCCTAACCCAACATACACACCAAATAATCAATTCAATTATGTTTCGTTCCCAAAAGTAATTTTGGGTACAAACAAAATGGTACCGGTATTGTTGATTTGCCGCATCTAAATTTTAATCCGGTTACATGTGTCTTTGAAATCGTTTGCGGCTTGGTTCCATCCCGGTTTATCGGTTCTGGTCAGTTCTTTTGCATCCCTAACTGTAACTGAACATTCAAAATCTATTTTTTTTTTATAAAAGTGTTTACTGTTAGGAATCCGTTTCCTCAACCAAGTTTAAGTGACTTCTAACTTCAAAAAAGAAAATTATAAGTATTTTTACGGCTAGGTTGTAATGTTAAAAACCTAGTTGTAGGCACTTATTTGGTAATATACAGTTAGGAATACCATCCATTCTGGACTTTTTAACTAAGAATTAGATTTCAGAAAAAACCCAATTACATCTAGGAGCCGAGGAGTTTATCTTTTTCTAGCCGTAATGATCGGAAAAGACTAACCTATATATAGAATTTCGTTATGTACTATCCGTAGAGATGGTTACGACTAGGAAACTTAAAACATGATAGAGTTATGGATTGCCCTGAAACTAAAGACTAATACACTACAGGAAAAATATACATCTACAACTGGACAAATACAACCCATGTTTTACAACCTTTCTCAACATAAGTGTTGCAGAATGGCATCACTACCCACCCCTAGAACCCAAGGGTTGCGACAAGAAAACAAACGACAACCCATTAAGAAAAAGAGTTGGCATCAACCATCCTTACACTTCACAAGTTTGGGGTTTTTATGTTATTTTTGTATGAAAATGTACAACAACTTTTATAAGTGTCGTTGAAGACAACCAAAATATGAAAATAAAAAATAGTGTTGAGGGGATTCGAACGTGAACCAACTATGCGTTAGTCTAACCTGTCAACCATCCTTACACTTCACAAGTTTGGGTATTTTGTGGGTTTTTTTAAATGAAAATGTATACAATCTTTATAAGAGTTGTTGAAGTAAAAATATAGGATGTTGGAAAATGAGGTTCAGGGGATTTGATCCTAAGCCTACTGCGTGCAAGTCCACGCCAGCAACCATGCCTACATCATCAGAACTCCGTCATGTTTGTGGTTCTTTTTTATACAAACTTTATGAAAACATTCATAAGAGTTGCAAAAATAAAATATGATGTACAAAAATAAGGCTCAGTCACCTGAGCCGCAAACAACGCAAATCCTTCCCTGTAAACAATCACATACATTCTACAAGCCTTCTCTGTAAGCAATCACATACATTCTACGATGATAATGCATCTCATTTCATATCTATTAGTTCCCTGGCACTTCATTTCACAGTTCAAGTACCCAATTTCTTTCAATCCACCATAAAACATTAAAAAAAGGGAAATTTTCAGAAACAATGACAACCCATAGCACCAAATGGTAACTAAAAACAAAAAAGAAGATAAATTACTGTGTATATCTAGTCCTCTGACTGTAAATGACTGTACCATCACAAATTCCCTTCTTCTCTCCTCCTTTTTCCGGGCTTGAGACCGGCAATGAAATGATAAATCGTTTTCACTGGCAAAGTTAAAAAGGTTGTTCACTAGGAACTAAGATCAAACATCACAATCACAATCACATTCACAATCACAGTAATAAGATCATACATCACAATCACAAGAAAAATACTAGTTTCAGCAAAGGAAATTCATAAGAACTGTGACAACAAGATCCACAATGACGGCAACGAGAACGACGAAGACAGTAAAAAAAGATTACAGTAAATACAATACAGTACATACTTACCTAACTTGTGAACTTCCTTTTATTCTTCCTCTTGTTCTTCTTCTTTATCGGAACCACTACGATAGGTTCAACATCTTATCTTGCGTAACTCTCACTCTCGCCATCCATTTGTAAGGCAAGAGTTGAAGTATCCACATGTTGGCAACTAGTGTCGTCCTTTTCATTGAATTCCTTTAATTCATGGAAACCCCTAGGTGGTGGTTTTATCATCACATACCAGTTAGATGTATCTGACTCTCGAGAATAGAAAACTTGTCGCGCTTGTGATGCTAAAATGAACGATTCGTTACAAAATTGGTTCTTATGCTGCTTTAAGTTGACTAATGTGAAGCCTTTCTCTACCGTGTGTCTACAGGTTCTGGATCATAAAGAAAATTGAACCAAGGAGTTTGGTGATTTCATAAAGACTTGGAGCTAAAGATTAAAGCAAAAAGAACAGAAAAGAAGACAATTTTATTTTAGACAATTTTAGTTTAGGGTTTTTTTATTTTATTTAAAAAAAAATTGTATTAGGGTTTATTATTTTTGTAATTTTTCTTTATTTTTTTGGACTTTGGGACATTATTTTTTTATTACCTTTCGGAAGGGTACTTTAAATATAAACTGTTTGCAGAGAAGGAGGACAATTACGATATTGTCTCTGCACCTTGGGTTCGTACACTAGACATCGGAGTCAGTGGCCCGAGTCGACTACAACCGATTCATCCCCCGTCTGGAACGGGAGGTAAGATTCTAAACACTCGCGAATCCCCTGTCAGCGAGTTACTGGACTCCTTCGTATGCACATATGTTGAGGAATGAATACAGATATTTATTTTTCTAGTAAAGGGCAAGGCCTGGCCATACAAGATAAGGGTTCGGATTTCATCACCGTTCTCTTCTTGCCCGCTTTAGGAACACGTAACCTACGCGAACCTAAGCCTAAAATTTTGACTAGAACGAGACCGATAGGGTAACGAGCTTAACAGGAAAGTCATTCGAAAAATATTGGTTACTTTTAAGCATACTTCGAAGTTCTTGACGGTTTCTGTAAGTTGAATGCGTGACTGCGCCGCCTTGTAATACCGGTGAGGCCTTGGGTATCAAAGCTCCACCGAGCTTCCCTCGCCTCTATTCAACTTACGTTAACTCGGATTGATTCCAGAGGGGTTTGCTTAAATTGTAACGAATTCCCGTTCGAAGGATTAGAAGCTGGTCTAGAAACAATCTAAGTGGAGCCATCATGCTTTTTGTTTGCTAGAAATCAATAGGTTTGATTTGGTTGAGTCGGCCTTGATCTGTGTTTGCTTACCCTTCCAATTTAGAAAATTCTATATGCCTGAACGTAAAAGAGACGCACTAGGTAGATTTGTTAAAGAGAAACCTAGTAGTTCGAAGCGTCTCGATTACCTTAATCTAGAAAGTCCGGCTTTTGAAGAGTCTGTTTTTGAACGTTCTTTGACTGAGGAGAGAATCCTGTTGCTCCGATAGCGCCAGAAATGGCAACTTTGAAAGCTTTGTTGAATCCAACTAGGACTACCGTCCTTCGTGTATTAAGTTAGCTGAAACGGAGGCACCCTATGAACTGAAACCTGGGACCTTACAGATGCTCCCAATCTTTTTAGGGAAAGAAAATGAAAACCCTTATTACCATGTTAGGGATTTTGAGGAAATTTGTAGTACTCTAAGAATTAGAGGCTTAGATGATGATGCTTTGAAACTTAGGTTATTCCCATTTTCCCTGAAAGATAAGGCCAAGTCGTGGCTGTATAGTTTGGACTCCGAGTCAATTGAGACATATGAACAACTTACATCTGCCTTTTTCAATAAGTTTTTCCCTAGGCACAAAACATCGTCTATTAGGACGCAAATATGCACATTTTCACAACAAGAGGGAGAATCTTTATATAGGTATTTGGAAAGGTTCAATGATTTATTATCCCAGTGTCCTCATCATGGTTTAGAAAAGGTTAGGCTAGTTCAGATCCTTTATGAGGGTTTAGATTATTCCACAACGACCATGGTTGAGTCTCTATGCACTGGTGGATTTGAAAACCAAACTGTTGATGCGGCGATGGAATTTTTTAATGAAATCGCCGAAAAAAAAGCAATGGGAAAATAGTAGGGCACCCCAGAAAACAATTCTTTTAAGTAGAGGAAACGTTAATAGGGTAGAAGGAGGCTATGAATCAGATGCCAAAATTGCTGCTATAGCAAAAAGGTTAGAAGCCTTAGAAGTGGGCCAGACTAGTGGTAGAGTGGAGCCTTTTTGGGAAGGCCAGAATATTGAAGAGCAGGCCAATGCTCTTTATAATAACACTAGATTTGATAACCGTCAAAAGATTGACCCATATTCAGAAACCTATAATCCTGGTTGGAGAAACCATCCGAACCTTTCGTGGTCTAAGGGCCAAAGTCAAGGTCAGTTTAGTAATTCTAATGCTCCCCCAGGTTTTGGCTATACTAAGAATCCTTCAGGACTAGCTCAGTTTCAGAATCAGTCAGATAAGAAAATCCTAAGTTTAGAGGAATCTCTCGCCTTGTTAACTCAGCAAACTGCAAAATTCCAGTTATCCGTAGAACAGAGTCTACAAGCTAGTAACAGGATAGGACAAGAAAATAGTCAGGCTATTTCCGAGTTAAAAACCCAGGTTGGTCTGATAAGTGATTCTTTGAGAGAAAAAGGTAAGTTTCCTAGTCAAACACAACCCAACCCTAGAGGAGTTCATGAATTAGGTGCAAAACCATCGAATCAATTGAATGCTTAGAACCCTTAGAAGTGGTAGAGTTGTAGACAATAAGGTAACCATGCCCGATAGTGAACATACTGTAGTTCACCCCTCTCACCTCTCAGGACCAGTAGCTGAAGAGACTGATAAAGTTTCTGATGATGTGAATTCGGTTCCTGAAAGGTGATTTTAGGCCTAGAGCCCCATTTCCTCAGCTATTAGTCACATACAACAAAGAAGGAATCGAACTTTAATGACATAGTGGAGGTTTTTAAGCAAGTTACCATAAACCTTCCCTTATTAGATGCAATTAGGCAAATTCCTGCTTATGCCAAGTTCCTTAAGGATATGTGTACGCGAAAGCGAAAACTTAGCGTCCATAAGAAAGCCTTTTTAGCTAGTTCACGTAAGTTCAATCATTCAGAACACCACAACTCCAAAGTACAAAGACCCAGGTTCTCCTACCATTGCTTGCACAATAGTAACTTCCGGTAGAAAAAGCTTTACTTGACTTAGGAGCCAGTGTGAACTTACTCTGCCATTCCATGTACTTACAGCTAGGACTTGGTGAAATGAAACCTACTCAGATGACACTGCAGTTAGCTGATAGGTCTGTTAAAATCCCTCGAGTGTTATCGAGGATGTTCTTATTGAGGTCGACAAGTTTATTTATCCAGTGGATTCGTGGTCCTAGATACCCAACCTGTCCCTGACCCAGAGAACCAGATACCTGTGATTTTAGGTCCCCATTTTTAGCTACGTCTAATGCGATCATTAACTGTCGAAATGGGTGATGAGTTTATCTTTTGGTAATATGACTATGGAGATGAACATTTTTAATGTCAGTAAGCAACCTCATGAGCTAGATGACACATGTGTTGAGGAGGTGAACATGATAGAAGCCTTAGTTCAGGAGTCATTACCAAACATCTTGTCTGAAGACCCATTAGAAAGTTGTCTATCCCATTTTGGTTTAGATTTTGACGACGATAGCACTATTGAACAGGTGAATGCTCTATTAGATTCTACCCCTGTGTTAGACACTGATAGATGGAAAGCTAGGTTCGAACCGTTACCAGTTTCTGAGACTACCCTAATTCCTTCTTTAGAAGAGCCCCCAAAGTTGGACCTTAAACCACTACCCGATACTCTAAAGTATGTGTTTTTAGGCCCATCTGAGACTTTACCTGTGATTGTAGCTTCCAATTTGGATAGTGATCAGGAAAGTAGGCTAGTAAATGTACTTCAAGACAATAAGGAAGCTTTAGGGTGGACTATAGCAGACATTAAGGGTATAAGTCCTATGTGTGTATGCATCAGATTCATTTAGAGGAAGACTCCAAACCTTCTAGGGAGATGCAACGTCGACTGAACCCTAACATGAAAGAGGTAGTTCGAAAAGAGGTGCTTAAGTTGTTAGATGCGGGTATTATTTACCCAATTTCAGACAGTAAGTGGGTCAGCCCTGTTCAGGTTGTCCCCAAGAAATCAGGTATCACTGTAGTCCAGAATGATATATGAATTAATCCCAACCCGAGTGACCACGGGATGGCGTGTGTGTATTGACTATAGGAAATTGAACAAGGTCACAAGGAAGGATCACTTTCCCCTTCCTTTTATCGACCAAATGCTAGAGCGATTAGCTGGACGTCACTATTGCTTCTTAGATGGCTACTCCGGTTATAATCAGATCGTTATTGCCCCAGAAGACCAAGAGAAAACCACTTTTACCTGTCCCTTTGGTACCTTTGTATAGACGCATGCCTTTCGGGCTATGTAATGCCCCTGCAACTTTTCAGCGTTGTATGATGAGCATATTTTCTGATATGGTAGAACGGTTCTTAGAGGTCTTTATGGATGATTTTTCAGTGTTTGGTTCATCTTTCGATGAGTGCTTGCATCATTTGACATTATTGTTGACTAGGTGTAAGGAAAAAAATTTAGTGCTTAATTGGGAAAAATGCCATTTCATGGTTAAATCAGGAATTGTATTAGGGCACATCGTCTCTTCAAAGGGTGTAGAGGTAGACAAAGCCAAAGTTGAACTTATTAAGACTTTATAGGTCCCAAAAACCGTAAAAGATATTAGGTCATTCCTAGGGCATGCAGGTTTTTACCGTCGATTCATTAAGGATTTTAGCTTTATTTCTATACCTCTTTGCAATTTGCTTGCAAAAGATGTTAAGTTTGTCTTTGATGATGCTTGTTTAGAGGCTTTTGAGAAGCTTAAAACTTTAGTCACTACTGTCCCGATAGTCCAGGCACCTAACTGGAACTTACCCTTTGAGATTATGTGTGATTCTTCATATTATGCTATAGGCGTCGTTTTAGGACAACGAGAAAACAAATTACTTCATATGATTTATTATGCTAGCAAAACTATGAATGATGCCCAAATGAACTACACAACTACCGAGAAAGAACTTTTAGCCATCGTGTTTTCCTTGGATAAGTCTAGGTCCTACCTATTAGGTTCTAAGACCATAATCTATACATATCATGCTGCTTTGAAATACCTTTTATCTAAGAAGGATACGAAACCTAGATTGATTAGATGGATCATATTGTTACAGGAATTTCCCCCAGACATTAGAGACAAAAAGGGTGCAGAAAATGTAGTAGCAAATCACTTGTCTAGGCTAGTTGTTAGTTCCCCTAGTGATTCCCTTCCTATAAGGGATAGCTTTCCTGATGAACAATTGTTCTCTGTTTCCCAATCACCTTGGTACGCAAATATAGTGAATTATCTTGTTACTGGTCGAACCCCTCAACATTGGGTAAGCAAGATCGTTCTAGGTTTTTAGCCGAGGTTAAGCATTTATTTTGGGATGATCCTTATCTTTTTAAGTATTGTCCGGACCAGATTATTAGGAGATGTGTATCTGAAAGTGACCAGTCTAGTATTATCTCCTTTTGTCATGAACATGCATGTGGGGGTCATTTTAGTGCTAAGAAGACTGCTGCTAAGATTTTGCAGTGTGGATTTTACTGGCCTTCGTTATTTAAAGATTCCCATAGTCATTGTGTTTCTTGTGAGCGTTGCCAGAAGTTAGGAACCATTTATCGTAGAAATATGATGCCTTTGAACCCTATTTTAGTGATTGAGGTCTTTGATGTGTGGGGTATTGATTTTTTGGGTCAATTTCCTATTTCGTTTGGTTATCTTTACATACTTGTCGCTGTAGACTATGTGTCTAAGTGGGTTGAGGCGGTTCCTTGTAGAACGAATGACCACAGGGTCGTAGTCCGGTTGTTGAAAGAGAATATACTTACATGTTTTGGTACGCCGCGAGCTATAATTAGTGATTGAGGTTCACACTTTTGTAATAGACCGTTTTCTCTTTTAATGAAACAATACGGTATTACCCATAAAGTAGCAACCCGATATCACCCTCAGACTAGTGGTCAGGTAGAGGTTTCCAATAGGGAAATTAAACGTATTCTAGAGAAAAAATTAATCCAAATAGGAAAGACTGGTCGTCGAGGCTTACTGATGCCTTATGGGCTTACCGTATTGCGTTTAAGAAACCCATTGAAATGTCACCTTATCGTTTAGTGTTTGACAAGTAATGTCACCTTCCTGTTGAGTTAGAGAATCGAGCCTATTGGGCTCAAAGAAAGCTCCATCTCAATGAGTTGGACGAAATTCGTAGAGATGCATACGATAGTGCTAAGGAGTATAAGAACAAAATGAAACTTGTGCATGATAGGAATATTTTACGAAAGTCATTTTCTCTAGGTCATAAAGTTCTTCCGTATGACACTCGTTTGCATCTATTCCCCGGGAAGTTGCGCTCTCGGTGGACCGGTCCTTTTGTGGTCCTTACTGTTTTCCTCATGGCGCTATTGAGATTGAGACACCAGATGGTAGTAGTTCTTCGAAGGTTAACGGTCAGCGATTGAAGCCCTTTTTAGAGCCTTTTCCCACAGGTGATGTTGAGGAGGTCCCTCTGGAGGACCCTGTTTACCTTGATTGACCATCGAGGCGATTTTGTATGTTGAACAATATTTTTGTAGGTTTTTGGTTACACTTCACCCAGGTACTATCTTTCCGACTTCTCTCTTTACTATTTCCTCTTGTTACTTATATTTTTGGTATTTTTCTTTGATTAAAAACATTGAGGACAATAAATAAACTCCAGAGCCTAGAAATTTATCCCTATTAAGGATGGCACTACCCAATCTAAGTGGATGGAAGCATTTTAGTTGTAGGAGTTGAGGAACCAATCTGACTAGATGGAAACATCTAAAGAGTCTATTCATAAAAGCACAGAGCTCAGGTGTTAGAAATAACATGATAGTTTCACCATATCTCGTTGAGTACTTTTCACTTCTGTTTTTATTTTGTTGTGTTTTTAAACTATGTTTATCTAGGTGATTAGGTGGGGATCACGATTCAAGTTTTTACCAATGATAGGGTGAATTAGAGTGATTGAGATGTAAAAAAAAAAGAGATACCAGACCATCTGACCAACTGGAATAAATTCAATAAAGTCGACCACTGGAACCCTTGTATATGCCAGTTGTGTTGACCTAGAGTTAGGATTCTCAATTACTGGTTCCCTTGTATATGCCAGTGTGTTGATATTAGTCAGACCAGTATCTCAGTCCATTAGGATAGGTTCATTTTGGCAGAGGCCTTCAGACAGATATGAGAAACACCGTTCACCTAGTAAACATCAAAACCATCTATGTTTTTCTATATCCATCTTCTTGATCTATCCAGGTGATTAGTTTTGACTCCGGATATTGATGTCTATAGTGCGACTATCTGAGTAGAGCTCTGTCACGTCATATGAATTTTAGTATGCTTGAGTGCAAACTCGTGTACAATAGATAGAATTTCGCATCAGGGTACTTCCTCCTGTAGTCAATAAGTATGCCAACCAAGGAGATTCTTTAGTTCCTTCCAAGGTTCTGTGTAGATACCTAGGGTCTGGAGTAAAAAGGTTTTGTGGGTATACCTCTGGTAAGCCCTCCGGAGACAACACTCCGCAACTAGGGACACCTAGGGGTTTAAAGGCTTATTGCATACGCTAAATGCAATCGACGATGCCTGCGACAGTGAGTTAGGATTTTATTTCTATTTTATTTTTGCTCGAGGACTAGCAAATAATAGGTTTGGAGGTATTTGATAGACACATTTTTGTGTCCGATTTGTCTCGATTCTATATATTGTTAGGGCTCATTTTTGTACTTATTATGGTGTTTTATTTATTTGTAGGTATCTTTGGCTAATAAACATTTTTGGAAAAAAATGGCTCGAAAAGTTGTCGGAAAGCACCCGGAGGACATTTGCTATTCAGACTCTCACTTTGGATAAGGGGTAACCTAATTACTAAGGGGCATCCCATTTCCAGGAAGTTGCTAATCGCACCCCTACTCTGGATAAGGGGCAGCCATCTTCAACATTCAAAAAAAAAGAAGATTTTGGCGGGAAAAAAGTGCAGTTAAAGAGCAGTTTTGGCAATCGTGATTTGGAGGAGTTTGAGGTCGATTAAACCTCTGATTTTCATAGGATAGACTCCTTATGGGTTTAGGAATCTGATATGGGTGTTTAAATCGATTAGATGTGGCTCAATCGACAGATTTTTCTCACAACAAGAAAATATGGAAAGTCATGTGTGTGACCTGTTTTAGGAAATTTTAGGGTGATTAAAACGCTGTAAAACTTCCCAAAGATTTGCATCTATCTAAGGAAGAGTTTAGAATAAAAAGGAAAGCTCAGAAATCCTAAAACAAGAAATTGTCGCAACTTGGCCGTGAAGAGAAGGAAAGAGATTTTGGAAGATTTGGGAGAGATTTAATCGGTATTTTTGATATAAATAGATGTCTTGGGTCATATAGAAGAGGTGTCGAGAGTTTGGGAAGCTAAGGAGAGCTAGAGAAGAAGAAATCAGAGCTTTACCAAACTCTGTTTCTGCTGCTGTTGAAAAAGAAGAACGCGAAGAACATTGACCCTCGGAAGACAGTCGTAGAAAAGTGTCGTTGTTTAACAGCTGAAGAACATTAAGATGTTCAGGGCAGTCTTATTCTAGGGTCTTAAAATCAGCGACAAAACAACAGTTTTTCTGTAACATTTCCATTGTAACAGCTGTTTTGCAACACCAATACACTGTTGCAAACAGTCTGTGTTATTACTTTTCACTCTTTTAATCATCTTTTGAGCAACAAACACATATTTTGAGATCATGATTAATATGAGGAGCTAAACCCCATTGCTGAGGCGATAGAGGAAGCTATTTTTCCAACAAAAAGTGGTATATTCTATTTTATATTTTTATTTGCAATAATTATATGATTATTTGCCTTGAACTATTATTGAATATGATTTTTATTTGAGTGATTATGATCTATTTTGATGGAGTATGCTTAGTTTTAAGACTTTTAATGATTCATACTTGGTATTTACAATTATTACTTTTGAAAATCTACTTGTTGCAATATTTTAGAATCAAATTAAACAAGAAAATTGCATAAATATAAGTATTGGTTTAATCACTTTGAACTTGGAAAATAGTGGAATCTTAGCCTCAGTGTTTCTTTTAGTATTGATATCATATTTGATTGAGTTTGCTATAATTTTTAGTGAGTTTTCTATTTTAATATTAAAATTTAAGTCTAATTAATATCCTTCAAAAGTCTGAGAATCGAACCACTTTTACCACTATCTACAAATCACATCACCCCTTAACCAGTCAACTGAAGCACCCCACCAGCCTGCCCAATATTACATAAATCCAATGACCGGTCAATGGTCAAAGTCAACGCTCGGTCAATGGTAAAAGTCAACAACCGGTCAACGTTCAAAATCAACCATCAATCAATGTCAAGGCCATGTTGCCGATGGTGCTGCCATGCAGTTTCCATCCATGTTGTCGATGGTGCTTCCATGCATTTTCCACTCATGTTGCCAGCGGTGCTGCCAACCAATTCCCAGCTAAGTACTCTATCGCACTGCCATCCAGTCTCTACCCATGCAGCCAATCCAGTCAGCCAGCCAGCATCCATCCATACTGCCAGCCATTATGCCTGTCAACCATCAATCTAGTCTGCCAGCATGCACAATTCATCATGGAGGCATAAATGAGCAGTTTCATGCAGAATTCATCATGGAGGCATGAATGAGCAGTTTTATGCAGAATTCATCATGGAGGCATAAATGAGCAGTTTCATGCAGAATTCATCATGGAGGCATAAATGTGCAGTTTCATGTAGAATTAAACAGGGAGGCATGAATGAGCAGTTAATTCCATTTAAATTTATATTGAAATTATGTATTCAACTATATAAATAGTGAGGAACAAAAATCATGGGGGTGGGGGGGGGGGGGGGGGGGTAGCCAATATAGAAAATAGAGACTGTAATTCTAATAATCAATAACTACTCCCCTAGGGGATTCATCCGTGGATGTAGGCAACCATGCCGAACCACGTTAAACCTGTGTCACTTTATTTGCTCTTCAATTCATCTCCTAACCCAACATACACACCAAATAATCAATTCAATTATGTTTCGTGCCCAAAAGTAATTTTGGGTACAAACAAAATGGTACCGGTATCGTTGATTTGTCGCATCTAAATTTTAATCCGGTTACATGTGTCTTTGAACTCGTTTGCGGCTTGGTTCCATCCCAGTTTATCGGTTCTGGTCAGTTCTTTTGCATCCCTAACTGTAACTGAGCATTCAAAACCTATTTTTTTTATAAAAGTGTTTACTGTTAGGAATCCGTTTCCTCAACCAAGTTTAAGTGACTTCTAAGTTCAAAAAAGAAAATTATAAGTATTTTTACATCTAGGTTGTAATGTTAAAAACCTAGTTGTAGGCACTTATTTGGTAATCTACAGTTAGGAATACCATCCATTCTGGAATTTTTAACTAACAATTAGATTTCAGAAAAAACCCAATTACATCTAGGAGCCTAGGAGTTTATCTTTTTCCAGCCGTAAAGATCGGAAAATACTAACCTATATATAAAACTTCGTTATGTACTATCCGTAGAGATGGTTACGACTAGGAAACTTAAAACATGATAGAGTTATGGATTGCCCTGAAACTAAAGACTAATACACTACAGGAAAAATATACATCCACAACTGGACAAATACAACCCATGTTTTACAACCTTTCTCAACGGAAGTGTTGCAGAATGGCATCACTACCCACCCCTAGAACCCAAGGGTTGCGACAAGAAAACAAACGACAACCCATTAAGAAAAAGAGTTGGCATCAACCATCCTTACACTTCACAAGTTTGGGGTTTTTATGTTATTTTTGCATGAAAATGTACAACAACTTTTATAAGTGTCGTTGAAGACAACCAAAATATGAAAATAAAAAATAGTGTTAAGGGGATTCGAACGTGAACCAACTATGCGTTAGTCTAACCTATCAACCATCCTTACACTTCACAAGTTTGGGTATTTTGTGCGTTTTTTGTATACAATCTTTATAAGAGTTGTTGAAGTAAAAATATAGGATGTTGGAAAATGAGGTTCCGGGGATTTGATCCTAAGCCTACTGCGTGCAAGTCCACGCCAGCAACCATGCTTACATCATCAGAACTCCGTCATGTTTGTGGTTCTTTTTTATACAAACTTTATGACACGCTTTGAAAACCTTTATAAGAGTTGCAAAAACAAAATATGATGTACAAAAATAAGGCTCAGTCACCTGAGCCGCAAACAACACAAAGCCTTCCCTGTAAACAATCACATATATTCTAAAATCCTTCTCCGTAAGCAATCACATACATTCTACGATGATAATGCATCTCATTTCATATCTATTAGTTCCCTAGCACTTCATTTCACAGTTCAAGTACCCAATTTCTTCCAATCCACCATAAAACATTAAAAAAAAGGGAAATTTTCAGAAACAATGACAACCCATAGCACCAAATGGTAACTAAAAACAAAAAATAAGATAAATTACTGTGTATATATAGTCTTCTGACTGTAAATGACTGTACCATCACAAATTCCCTTCTTCTCTCCTCCTTTTTCCGGGCTTGAGACCGGCAATGAAATGATAAATTATTTTCACTGGCAAAGTTAAAAAAGGTTGTTCACTAGGAACTAAGATCAAACATCACAATCACAATCACAATAATAAGATCAAACATCACAATCACAAGAAAAATACTAGTTTCAGCAAAGGAAATGCATAAGAACTGTGACAACAAGATCCACAATGATGGCAACGAGAACGACGAAGACAGTAAAAAAAAGATTACAGTAAATACAATACGGTACATACTTACCTAACTTGTGAACTTCCTTTTATTCTTCCTCTTGTTCTTCTTCTTTATTGGAACCACTACTATAGGTTCAACATCTTCTCTTGCGTAATTCTCACTCTCACCATCCATTTGTAAGGCAAGAGTTGAAGTATCCACATGTTGGCAACTAGTGTCGTCCTTTTCATTGAATTCCTTTAATTCATGGAAACCCCTAGGTGGTGGTTTTATCATCACATACCAGTTAGATGTATCTGACTCTCGAGAATAGAAAACTTGTCGCGCTTGTGATGCTAAAATGAATGGTTCGTTACAAAATTGGTTCTTATGCTGCTTTAAGTTGACTAATGTGAAGCCTTTCTCTACCTTCACACCAAAGTAGGTGTGAGCCCAGTCACATTTGAATATGGGAACTTGAAGAGTAATGTAGTCCAACACTAGAATTTCTTCTAAAACACCATAAAAACCAGTGGTTTCTGATCGTCCTGCAACTAAATTTTTTGATTAAATTGAGACACCACTGTTTTGTATGACTCTTTCAAAACACAGTTTTCTAAAGGACCTTTTGCCAACCACTCTACCGTGTTTGATACTGACATGCCTTGTTCAATTTGCATATAAACCTACAAATGCATACTCAGAACATAAATACATAACTAAAATGGTTATCTGAGCATGAAAAGACATTTTTATATAGCCATATTGTGCATAACATGGATGGTTCTAAGTGATAATATCTTGTACTGTGTTTTTCTGAAGTCTCAAAAGCCATAAGTGATAAAACTACTAAGCTGCGCAATCTGAATAAAAGTGGAAAAAACGTACCTTTCGCTTAAACCAATCTCCAAATGTGTCTGACTGTATGAAAATGAGCTGGTCTTCACTGGTAATAGACCTCCCAACAGAATATTTTAACTCATCCATATGCATTCTAAGATAAAAGTAAAATTAAAACTGGAGGTATTAACTGACAAACCATTTCTAATGAACAATGTTATACTTACATTAGATATGGGTCAATTTATACTGTGTTAAAAAGCACATATTTGTGAGCAATCTTTAGCTTTTCACTATCCATACGCACTTGGACACCTTTAGAAAGAGGATGTTCTACCTGTGTAGAACCATCTTGAAAGTTTTTATTACGCCTTGGATTTTCTCCTATTTCAGCTGCTTGATCCATGAGAATAGAAAACCTAACACACACTCCATTCCAAGATAACACTCTGCTATACAAGCTTCAGGTATAGCGTAATTTTTGATATATTCTTTGAATATCTTCATATACCTATACGAAAGTAGCATATGAAATAGTTACCAGTTAAAAGGGTGGAAACGAAGTCGGTACATATTACAAAACTTCAACACTTAGATATTAGTAGCTCTAAGCTACAAGGGAAAGCTACTGACACGTTCCAAATATAAAAATAAAAATAAAGTAACATTTATTCAATTTAGCATACCTTTCAAATGGATAATCCAACGATATTGTACAGGTCCACATAAACGCACTTCTCGAACTAGGTGAATTTTCAAGTGCACCATCACATCAAAAAATGATGGAGGGAAGTACATCTCCAATATACACAAAGTCTCAGCAACTTCTACTTCAAGTTCTACTAATCTTTCGAGATGAACTATCCCTTAGCATATTTCGTGAAAATAAGAACACAACCTGAAAATCGCCTTACTTGGCCCCTCAGGTAAAAGTCCCCTCAATGCTACAGGTAATATTTGTTGCATAAGAACATGGTAATTATGAGCCTTAAGGACACCTAAGCAACCATTTTTCGAGAAATGCTTCATAGATCCGAACTATACCCATATGGAACCTTCAAATTTCTCATCCTATTATATAGTATAGCCTTATTCTTGTTGCTTAAGCTGTATGGTGCTGGTCGAAGAATTGTTTTGCCATTTATCTCTTCCGGATGCGATTATGGTCTTATTCCCATACTCTTCAGATCCTTACGGGAATTTAAACCGTCTTTTGTTTTGAACTTTATATTCAAAATAGTACCAATGATACTCTCACAGACATTTTTTTTCTGTATGCATAACATCTATATTATGCCGCAGTAACAAATCCTAGGAATTCATGAAAAAACTTAACATTAGTAATTCCTTTACACAAGTTAACATGCATGCTTATAATTACCTATAAAGCCAGTTCGATCACTAAGTAAAAGAACTAGAAAAATGTGACACACGTAAACCAAAAAGCAACATAGATATAATAATGAGTTCAAGCACACATGACAGAACCTTATAAAACATCATTGGAAGTTCAGGGCTAATGGGTATTCAGGTTATAGTGAGTTCAAGCATAGATCATGTGAACGAAACTATTTAACAAGTAAATTTGAAGTTAGAACTGACCTTCCAGTAAGTCAAGTCGAAGAATATCGACCGTTTGTTAAACACCCGAAGCTCAGTTTCCTCATCAGATGCACCAGAACTATGCGTATTAGAAACAACATCCCTTTTCTTCTTCTCATTACGCGAATTACCATCCTTTGCACCTTTTGCCGCACTACTATGACCCTTCTCCTTTGTCATCATCTTCTTCTTCTTATTATTATTATTATTCTTTTCCTCTTTTTCTTCCTTTTTTCCTCATCGTTTTTCTCCGCTTTCCCAAAATCATTCACAATACTATTCTGACATTCAAATACCGCAGCAGCTGACATAACATGTGGTTTATCCCTCTTCTCAGTTTCCCTATTAAACAAGTCTTTTTACTATCGAAGAGGAGGATTATGATGAAGGAATCTCCTATGATTCATGTATATAGTTTTATGACTAAACGACAACCAGTTGCTAAGTGTATTCTCACCACAAAGAGGGTAGGCTTCCTTCCCTTTATACGTATATCCAGATAGATTACCATGTGCAGGGAAATCATTAATTGTCCACATCAATAAATCCTTCAAGTTAAATTCTGTTTTACTAAACGAATCATATACCTTCACGCCTTTCTCCCACAACTCAATCAGATCATCAATCAATGGCTGCAAGTATACATCAATGTTCTTACCCGGTTGTTTTTTTCCTGGAATCAACATGCTCAGAATAATGTTATCGTCTTGCATACACATCTTAGGGGACAAATTATTAACCACGATCATCACCGGCCAACAACTATGGGTTGCGGAAAGATCGCCAAACGGATTGAATCCATCAACAGCAAGCCCAAGATGCAGATTATGCGAATCTGAAGCAAATGCGGGAAATCTTCTGTCTATGTGCTTCCAAGCCAAAGAATCTGAAGGATGACGTATCTTCCCATCTTTACTCTTGTTCGTCGCGTGCCATATCAACTGCTCAGCAAGCTCAGCTGATTGATACAATCTCTTCAATCTCGGTACAATGGGGATGTATCTAAGAACCTTCACCGATATCTCTTTTTTGGGCTTGTCTATCATGTACGTATCGTCCTCCATGTTAGATGTGTCTTGCTTCCACCTAGAATAATGACATTTAGGACATTCATCTGCATCTTTCAACTTCTTTCTAAACAAGCAACAATCATTCTCACAGGCATGTATTTTCTGGTGAGTCAATTGATAAGATTTCAGCAGCTTCTTCACTTCATATGTGCTTTTAGGAAGACAATGACCTGGTGGCAACAACGAAGCAATTGTCTTGAGAAGTTCATCAAAATCCTTTCTAGATATACCACTAACTGTCTTTTGCATATACAATTCAACAGTGATATATAACTTTGTATGTGTTTTAGAATTAGGGTATAACGGAGTGTCAGCCGCCTCATCCTCCTGGTTGTCCAACCCCTCTTCCTGCCTGATTTCATGGCCCTGATCTTGATGTGCATCACCTTCAACATTATCCTCTACATACATCTATTCTGAACCATGTGTCGCTCCCTCTTGGCGAACATCGTTAAAACTGATAGCCGTCTCCCCGTGAAAAACCCACTCGGTGTATGTAGGATCCATACCTCGTCTCAGCAAGTGAAGATGCACATCATTCGGAGGAAGTGGCAAACCAAGATTCTTACAATAAACACAAGGAAAACTGAACTTAGAAGGATTTCCAGGTTTCTGAAAAACAGTCTCTATAAAATTATTCAATGCATCCTGGTATTGAAGACCAAGCCTACATAAAAGATAGATAAAATCAAAACACCGTAATAATGTAAATTAACAATCTAGCAAACCAAAGTAAAGAATGTGATATATATCCTTAAGTTAACATATTAACCTTGGCCAATGAATCCAATCTTTATTCATCATTAGAACGAATTCAATCAATCTATATATATGTTAAAATGAAACTTGAATCTGCGCGCAACAGAAAAAAGAAGAGTTAGAATATGGCTCACACATTTAAAGATTTCCATCAATCTATATATAAGTTCCAAACAACGAGGTACTTCTCGATTTAAAGATTTCCATAAAACAGAGTGAGCCAAGTATTTGGTCTTTTCTCTAAACATTTACACAATACAGAGAACCATTATTACAAGGACCGATATATATATATATATATATCCTGCAACTTCACCATGGTCATTTAGTAAAACACACACACACACACATTAAAAAAAGAGCTTTAAAGTCTGTTAGAACAATGACAATGCTCTAAATATCTTTTTTAATTAGATGGTATGAAATGAAGTAAAACATATTTCTTTTAAATAAGGTCTTACACATATAATTAAAAATTATTACATATGAAGACTTTTACCTAGCTTTGTAACTTGTTCAGCTATTTGATTAATAGAAACTCTAACTTTTTCTTTTTGCAGCAGTGAAGATAGCATCAGAAGCCCATGTAAAAGATCCACATTGTTCACATACAAGGTAAGCTATGTGCTTATTGTGTTGATTGTTGCATATTTTTAGGGTGAGTTTGCAATTGCAGGTTGAAGAGAAGCACAACTGATTTTGCAGTGGAAAATGTTTAAAAGAGTGATCATCTTCTCCACAAGCATTACAGCTTTTCTCTGATGGTAACAACATCAACTTGGCTTTGTAAGGGTCAGAAGCATCATTAAACCATTCAAAGTAGGTGCATGTAGGTATGGTGCACTTGAAGAACATTTTTCCATAGGTTTCGGTTATTGTAGATCGTAGAAATTCTCTCACACCATTACAAGGAACATGCTTGAACCTAGAATGGAGCCAATGACACACTTTTGTCTCATGGTTCCCTTATTCACACATAGAACACTCAGTTAGGATTTTTTTTTCATTCTCATCTTACTGTTGTTGTTGTTGCAGCTACTACTGCTACTTGTAGAGTCTTTCACACCTCCACCCATGACTGATTCAATGTTTTTAAAGCTAATTTCAGTCTCTAGCTAGTAATGCAATCCTGCCACATTTAACTACTTCTTTTAACAACACGTAAACACACACACACACATGCATTAAACAAAGAGATCCAAAGTCTGTATAGAATGCTCTAAATATCTAAAGAAAGCATACCTTTGAACTCTTCTCTCAAATTAAGCTTTGTTTCCCTTCATTAAACACACACGCACATTACCCCTCCCAGTTCAACCAAGTATGTGTACATGAAATCCTAAACTTTTTTCAAGACAAAATTGAAGCAAATCCTGCAAAAAAAAAATTCAATTTTCAAATTTCAATTAATATAATACAAATTACAATTTAATGCAAAAAAAATCCAATCATTTGAATTAAATGCAACTTAATTCAAATCAATTGAATTCAATGCAAACCCTAATTCAAAATATTAATGCAACTAATTTTATTGCAACCACCTTAATTTAATACAATGATTGAAAAATTTAAATGAAATGATTTAACTGAAATAAATGAACCCAATCATCAAACGAATTAAATGCAATGATTGAAAAACAATTAAAAATCAAATTCAAAAAAAAAAAGCGAGAATGAAAATAAAAAAAAATATTAAAACCTTAAACAGATCGAGAAACCCGATTTACATACCTGTGTAAGTCTTCAGCTATGTTGATGTGTTGATTGTTGGAAGTCTTCAACTCGATCTGTTAGTGAAGAAAACTTCAGCTCCCTCGATCTGTTGGGTTCATGATGATGGTTTAATTTGATGATGGTGAGCTATTGGTGATGAGCTATTGATGATGGTGAGCTGTTGATGATGGTGGTTTTGATGGTTAGAAAAATCAATCGGTTGGGGGAGATGGTTGTTTTACTGAGAAGTGACGAAGGAGGAGAGGCTAAGGAAGTGCTGCAGGAGATAAGGTTAGAATGAAAAAAAAAAAGTGGAGGAGAAGAGGTTAAGGAAAAAGGAAAAAATGGACGGTTAGAGATTGAAATGGCTGGTTAGGATTTAAGATTTTTTAGAACCCCTTACGCAACCTTTATTAGAAGTCGTCGTAGGGGTTTTTCGTCATGCTAAATTTTTTTCACTTCTGATAATTTTTTTTCACTTATGCTAAATTGTTATTCACTTCTGCTAAATCTTTCTCTGTTCTGCTAAAAAGTTTTTTGGTATGCACTTCAGCTAAATTTTTCGACTTATATTACTCCACTCTCATCCAGTTTTCGATCTAAGAGCCACTTTCTTTCTCGAAGTTGACGAAATTAGGATTTAGTTAAGGCCTGGGAGAATATCTACATGGAATTTTACCCGTAGATGGTTGGATTCATCGTTCATACGAAGGAATCTCATCTATATTTGTCCAGTTTTCGATCCCGGAGCCAGTTTCTTTCTCGAAGTTGACAAAATTTGGGTTTGTTAAGGTCTGGGAGAATATCTATATGGAATCTTACTCGTACATGGTTGGATTCGTCGTTCATACGAAGGAATCTTATCTATATTGGTCCAGTTTTCGATCTCTGAGCCACTTTCTTTCTCGAAGATGACGAAATTAGGGTTTGGTTAAGGTCTGGGAGAATATCAACATGAAATCTTACCCGTAGATGGTTGGATTCATCGTTGATACGAAGGAATCTTATCTATATTGGTCCATTATCGATCTCGGAGCCACTTTCTTTCTCGAAGTTGACAAAATTAGGGTTTGGTTAAGGTCTGGTAGAATATCGACATGGAATCTTACATGTACATGGTTGGATTCATCGTTCATACGAAGGAATCTTATCTATATTGGTCCAATTTTCGATCTCGGAGCTACTTTCTATCTCGAAGTTGACGAAATTAGGGTTTGGTTAAGGTCTACGAGAATATCTACATGGAATCTTACACGTAGATGGTTGGTTTCATCGTTCATACGAAGGAATCTTATCTATATTGGTCCAGTTTTCGATCTCGAAGCCACTTTCTTTCTCGAAGTAGCCGAATTTAAGGTTTGGTTAAGGTCTGGGAGAATATCTACATGGAATCTTACATGTATATGGTTGGATTCATCGTTCATACGAAGGATTAATCTTATCTATATTGGTCCAGTTTTCAATCTCGGAGCCACTTTCTTTCTCGAAGTAGACAAATTTAGGGTTTGGTTAAGGTCTCAGAGAATATCTACATGGAATCTTACCTGTATATGGTTGGATTCATCGTTCATACGAAGGAATCTTATCTATATTGGTCCAGTTTTCAATATCGGAGCCACTTTATTTCTCGAAGTTGATGAAATTAGGGTTTGGTTAAGGTCTGGAAGAATATCTACATGGAATCTTACCCGTAGATGGTTGGATTCATTGTTCAAACGAAGGAATGTTATCTATATTGGTCAAGTTTTCGATCTTGGAGCCACTGTCTTTATCGAAGTTGACGAAATTTGGGTTTGTTAAGGTCTGGGAGAATATCTATATGGAATCTTACCCGTAGATGGTTGGATTCGTCGTTCATACGAAGGAATCTTATCTATATTGGTCCAGTTTTCGATCTCGGAGCCACTTTCTTTCTCGAAGATGACGAAATTAGGGTTTGGTTAAGGTCTGGGAGAATATCAACATGAAATCTTACCCGTAGATGGTTGGATTCATCGTTCATACGAAGGAATCTTATCTATATTGGTCCATTATCGATCTCGGAGCCACTTTCTTTCTCGAAGTTGACAAAATTAGGGTTTGGTTAAGGTCTGGGAGAATATCGACATGCAATCTTACATGTTGATGGTTTGATTCATCGTTCATACGAAGTAATCTTATCTATATTGGTCCAATTTTCGATCTCGGAGCTACTTTCTATCTCGAAGTTGACTAAATTAAGGATTGGTTAAGGTATAGGAGAATATCTACATGGAATCTTACGCGTAGATGGTTGGATTCATCGTTCATACGAAGGAATCTTATCTATATTGCTCCATTATCGATCTCGGAGCCACTTTCTTTATCGAAGTTGACAAAATTAGGGTTTGGTTAAGGTCTGGGAGAATATCGACATGTAATCTTACATGTAGATGGTTGGATTCATCGTTCATACGAAGGAATCTTATCTATATTGGTCCAATTTTCGATCTCGAAGCCACTTTCTTTCTCTAAGTAGCCGAAATTAGGGTTTGGTTAAGGTCTCGGAGAATATCTACTTGGAATCTTACTTGTAGATGGTTGAATTCATCGTTCATACGAAGGAATCTTATCTTTATTGGTCCAGTTTTCAATCTCGAAGCCACTTTCTTTCTCGAAGTAGCCGAATTTAAGGTTTGGTTAAGGTCTCAGAGAATATCTACATGGAATCATACCTGTAGATGGTTGGATTCATCGTTCATACAAAGGAATCTTATCTATATTGGTCCAGTTAACGATCTCGAAGCCACTTTCTTTCTCGAAGTTTACGAAATTAAGGTTTGGTTAAGGTCTGGGAGAATATCTACATGGAATCTTACCTGTAGATGGTTGGATTCATCGTTCATACGAAGGATTAATCTTATCTATATTGGTCCACTTTTCGATCTCGGAGCCACTTTCTTTCCCGAAGTAGCCGAATTTGGGGTTTGGTTTAGGTCTGAGAGAATATATACGTGGAATCTTACCCATAGATGAATCTTATCTATATTGGTCCAGTTTTCGATCTCGGAGCCATTTTTTTCTCGAAGTAGCCGAATTTATGGTTTGGTTATGGTCTGGGAGAATATCTACATGGAAACTTACCCGTAGATGGTTGGATTCATCGTTCATACGAAAGAATCTTATCTATATTGGCCCAGTTTTCGATCTTGGAGCCACTTTCTTTCTCGAAGTTGACGAAATTAGGTTTTGGTTAACGTCTGGGAGAATATCTACATGGAATCTTACCCGTAGATGGTTGGATTCATCGTTCATACGAAGAAGACTTATCTATATTGGTCCAGTTTTCGATCTCGGAGCCACTTTCTTTCTCGAAGTTGACAAAATTAGGGTTTGGTTAAGGTCTGGGAGAATATCGACATGCAATCTTACATGTTGATGGTTTGATTCATCGTTCATACGAAGTAATCTTATCTATATTGGTCCAATTTTCGATCTCGGAGCTACTTTGTATCTCGAAGTTGACTAAATTAAGGTTTGGTTAAGGTCTAGGAGAATATCTACATGGAATCTTACGCGTAGATGGTTGGATTCATCGTTCATACGAAGGAATCTTATCTATATTGCTCCATTATCGATCTTGGAGCCACTTTCTTTATCGAAGTTGACAAAATTAGGGTTTGGTTAAGGTCTGGGAGAATATCGACATGTAATCTTACATGTAGATGGTTGGATTCATCGTTCATACGAAGGAATCTTATCTATATTGGTCCAATTTTCGATCTCGAAGCCACTTTCTTTCTCTAAGTAGCCGAATTTAGGGTTTGGTTAAGGTCTCGGAGAATATCTACTTGGAATCTTACCTGTAGATGGTTGAATTCATCGTTCATACGAAGGAATCTTATCTATATTGGTCCACTTTTCGATCTCGGAGCCACTTTCTTTCCCGAAGTAGCCGAATTTGGGGTTTGGTTTAGGTCTGAGAGAATATATACGTGGAATCTTACCCATAGATGAATCTTATCTATATTGGTCCAGTTTTCGATCTCGGAGCCATTTTTTTCTCGAAGTAGCCGAATTTATGGTTTGTTAAGGTATGGTAGAATATCTATATGGAATCTTACCCGTAGATGGTTGGATTCGTCGTTCATACGAAGGAATCTTATCTATATTGGTCCAGTTTTCGATCTCGGAGCCACTTTCTTTCTCGAAGATGACGAAATTAGGGTTTGGTTAAGGTCTGGGAGAATATCAACTTGAAATCTTACCCGTAGATGGTTGGATTCATCGTTCATACGAAGGAATCTTATCTATATTGGTCCATTATCGATCTCGGAGCCACTTTCTTTCTCGAAGTTGACAAAATTAGGGTTTGGTTAAGGTCTGGGAGAATATCGACATGCAATCTTACATGTTGATGGTTTGATTCATCGTTCATACGAAGTAATCTTATCTATATTGGTCCAATTTTCGATCTCGGAGCTACTTTCTATCTCGAAGTTGACTAAATTAAGGATTGGTTAAGGTATAGGAGAATATCTACATGGAATCTTACGCGTAGATGGTTGGATTCATCGTTCATACGAAGGAATCTTATCTATATTGCTCCATTATCGATCTCGGAGCCACTTTCTTTATCGAAGTTGACAAAATTAGGGTTTGGTTAAGGTCTGAGAGAATATCGACATGTAATCTTACATGTAGATGGTTGGATTCATCGTTCATACGAAGGAATCTTATCTATATTGGTCCAATTTTCGATCTCGAAGCCACTTTCTTTCTCTAAGTAGCCGAATTTAGGGTTTGGTTAAGGTCTCGGAGAATATCTACTTGGAATCTTACTTGTAGATGGTTGAATTCATCGTTCATACGAAGGAATCTTATCTATATTGGTCCAGTTTTCAATCTCGGAGCCACTTTCTTTCTCGAAGTAGCCGAATTTAAGGTTTGGTTAAGGTCTCAGAGAATATCTACATGGAATCATACCTGTAGATGGTTGGATTCATCGTTCATACAAAGGAATCTTATCTATATTGGTCCAGTTAACGATCTCGAAGCCACTTTCTTTCTCGAAGTTTACGAAATTAAGGTTTGGTTAAGGTCTGGGAGAATATCTACATGGAATCTTACCTGTAGATGGTTGGATTCATCGTTCATACGAAGGATTAATCTTATCTATATTGGTCCACTTTTCGATCTCGGAGCCACTTTCTTTCCCGAAGTAGCCGAATTTGGGGTTTGGTTTAGGTCTGAGAGAATATATACGTGGAATCTTACCCATAGATGAATCTTATCTATATTGGTCCAGTTTTCGATCTCGGAGCCATTTTTTTCTCGAAGTAGCCGAATTTATGGTTTGGTTATGGTCTGGGAGAATATCTACATATAAACTTACCCGTAGATGGTTGGATTCATCGTTCATACGAAAGAATCTTATCTATATTGGCCCAGTTTTCGATCTTGGAGCCACTTTCTTTCTCGAAGTTGACGAAATTAGGTTTTGGTTAACGTCTGGGAGAATATCTACATGGAATCTTACCCGTAGATGGTTGGATTCATCGTTCATACGAAGAAGACTTATCTATATTGGTCCAGTTTTCGATCTCGGAGCCACTTTCTTTCTCGAAGTTGACAAAATTAGGGTTTGGTTAAGGTCTGGGAGAATATCGACATGCAATCTTACATGTTGATGGTTTGATTCATCGTTCATACGAAGTAATCTTATCTATATTGGTCCAATTTTCGATCTCGGAGCCACTTTCTTTCTTGAAGTAGCCGAATTTAAGGTTTGGTTAAGGTCTAGGAGAATATCTACATGGAATCTTACGCGTAGATGGTTGGATTCATCGTTCATACGAAGGAATCTTATCTATATTGGTCCAGTTATCGATCTCGGAGCCACTTTCTTTCTCAAAGTTGACGAAATTAGGGTTTGGTTAAGGTCTGGGAGAATATATACATGGAATCTTACATTAGATGGTTGGAGTCATCGTTCATAGAAGGATTAATCTTATCTATATTGGTCTATTTTTCGATCTCGGAGCCACTTTCTTTCTCGAAGTAGCCCGATTTAGGGTTTGGTTAAGGTCTGGGAGAATATATACGTGGAATCTTACCCGTAGATGGTTCGATTCATCGTTCATACAAAGGAATCTTATCTATATTGGTCGAGTTTTCGATCTCGGAACCGCTTTTTTTCTCGAAGTTGCCGAATTTAGGGTTTGGTTAAGGTCAGGGAGAATATCTACATGGAATCTTACCCGTAGATGGTTGGATTCATCGTTCATACGAAGGAATCTTATTTATATTGGTCCATTATCGATCTCGGAGCCACTTTGTTTCTCGAAGTTGACGAAATTAGGGTTTGGTTAAGGTCTTAGAGAATATCTACATGGAATCTTACCTGTATATGGTTGGATTCATCGTTCATACGAAGGAATCTTATCTATATTGGTCCAGTTTTCAATATCGGAGCCACTTTATTTCTCGAAGTTGATGAAATCAGGGTTTGGTTAAGGTCTGGAAGAATATCTACATGGAATCTTACCCGTAGATGGTTGGATTCATTGTTCAGACGAAGGAATCTTATCTATATTGGTCCAATTTTCGATCTCGAAGCCACTTTCTTTCTCGAAGTTGATGAAATTAGGGTTTGGTTAAGGTATGGGAGAATATCTACATGGAATCTTACCTGTATATGGTTGGATTCATCGTTCATACGAAGGAATCTTATCTATATTGGTCAAGTTTTCGATCTCGGAGCCACTTTCTTTCTCGAAGTAGCCGAATTCAGGGTTTGGTTAAGGTCTCGGAGAATATCTACATGGAATCTTACTTGTAGATGGTTGAATTCATCGTTCATACGAAGGAATCTTATCTATATTGGTCCAGTTTTCGATCTCGGAGCCACTTTCTTTCTCGAAGTAGCCGAATTTAAGGTTTGGTTCAGGTCTCAGAGAATATCTACATGGAATCTTACCTGTAGATGGTTGGATTCATCGTTTATACGAAGGATTAGTCTTATCTATATTGGTCCATTTTTCAATCTCGGAGCCACTTTATTTCTCTAAGTAGCCGAATTTAGGGTTTGGTTAAGGTCTCGGAGAATATATACATGGACTCTTACTTGTAGATGGTTGAATTCATCGTTCATACGAAGGAATCTTATCTATATTGGTCCAGTTTTCGATCTCGGAGCCACTTTCTTTCTCGAAGTAGCCGAATTTAAGGTTTGGTTAAGGTCTCAGAGAATATCTACATGGAATCTTACATGTAGATGGTTGGATTCATCATTCATACGAAGGAATCTTATCTATATTGGTCCAGTTTTCGATCTCGAAGCCACTTTCTTTCTCGAAGTAGCCGAATTTAGGGTTTGGTTAAGGTCTCGGAGAATATCTACTTGGAATCTTACTTGTAGATGGTTGAATTCATCGTTCATACGAAGGAATCTTATCTATATTGTTCAGTTTTCGATCTCGGAACCATTTTCTTTCTCGAAGTAGCCGAATTTAAGGTTTGGTTAAGGTCTCAGAGAATATCTACATGGAATCTTACCTGTAGATGGTTGGATTCATCGTTCATACGAAGGAATCTTATCTATATTGGTCCAGTTATCGATCTGGGAGCCACTTTCTCAAAGTTGACGAAATTAGGGTTTGGTTAAGGTCTGGGAGAATATCTACATGGAATCTTACCATAGATGGTTGGAGTCAACGTTCATAGAAGGATTAATCTTATCTATATTGGTCTAGTTTTCGATCTCGGAGCCACTTTCTTTCTCGAAGTAGCCGGATTTAGGGTTTGGTTAAGGTCTGGGAGAATATATACGTGGAATCTTACCCGTAGATGGTTCGATTCATCGTTCATACGAAGGAATCTTATTTATATTGGTCCAGTTTTCGATCTCGGAACCGCTTTTTTTCTCGAAGTTGCCGAATTTAGGGTTTGGTTAAGGTCTGGGAGAATACGTACATGGAATCTTACCTGTAGATGGTTGGATTCATCGTTCATACAAAGGAATCTTATCTATATTGGTCCAGTTAACGATCTCGAAGCCACTTTCTTTCTCTAAGTTGACGAAATTAGGGTTTGGTTAAGGTCTGGGAGAATATCTACATGGAATCTTACCCGTAGATGGTTGGATTCATCGTTCATACGAAGAAGTCTTATCTATATTGGTCCAGTTTTCGATCTCGGAGCCACTTTCTTTCTCGAAGTAGCCGAATTTAGGGTTTGATTAAGGTCTCGGAGAATATATACATGGAATCTTACTTGTATATGGTTGGATTCATCGTTCATACAAAGGAATCTTATCTATATTAGTCCAGTTTTCAATCTCGGAGCCACTTTCTTTCTTGAAGTAGCCGAATTTAAGGTTTGGTTAAGGTCTCAGAGAATATCTACATGGAATCTTACCTGTAGATGGTTGGATTCATCGTTCATACGAAGGAATCTTATCTATATTGGTCCAGTTATCGATCTCGGAGCCACTTTCTTTCTCAAAGTTGACGAAATTAGGGTTTGGTTAAGGTCTGGGAGAATATCTACATGGAATCTTACATTAGATGGTTGGAGTCATCGTTCATAGAAGGATTAATCTTATCTATATTGGTCTATTTTTCGATCTCGGAGCCACTTTCTTTCTCGAAGTAGCCCGATTTAGGGTTTGGTTAAAGTCTGGGAGAATATATATGTGGAATCTTACCCGTAGATGGTTCGATTCATCGTTCATACGAAGGAATGTTATCTATATTGGTCCAGTTTTCGATCTCGGAACCGCTTTTTTTCTCGAAATTGCCGAATTTAGGGTTTGGTTAAGGTCAGGGAGAATATCTACATGGATACCCGTAGATGGTTGGATTCATCGTTCATACGAAGGATTAATCTTATCTATATTGGTCCAGTTTTCAATCTCGGAGCCACTTTCTTTCTCGAAGTAGACGAATTTAGGGTTTGGTTAAGGTCTGAGAGAATATCTACGTGGAAGCTTACCCGTAGATGATTCGATTCATCGTTGATACGAAAGAATCTTATCTATACTGGTCCAGTTTTCGATCTCGGAGCCATTTTTTTCTCGAACTAGCCGAATTTAGGGTTTGGTTAAGGTCTGGGAGAATATTTACATGGAATCTTACCCGTAGATGGTTCGATTCATCGTTCATACGAAGGAATCTTATCTATATTGGTCCAGTTTTCGGTCTCGGAACCGCTTTTTTTCTCGAAGTTGCCGAATTTAGGGTTTGGTTAAGGTCAGGGAGAATATCTACATGGAATCTTACCCGTAGATGGTTGGATTCATCGTTCATACGAAGGAATCTTATTTATATTGGTCCATTATCGATCTCAGAGCCACTTTCTTTCTCGAAGTTGATGAAATTAGGGTTTGGTTAAGGTCTCAGAGAATATCTACATGGAATCTTACCTGTATATGGTTGGATTCATCGTTCATACGAAGGAATCTTATCTATATTGGTCCAGTTTTCAATATCGGAGCCACTTTATTTCTCGAAGTTGATGAAATCAGGGTTTGGTTAAGGTCTGGAAGAATATCTACATGGAATCTTACCCGTAGATGGTTGGATTCATCGTTCATACGAAGGAATCTTATCTATATTGGTCAAGTTTTCGATCTCAGAGCCACTTTCTTTCTCGAAGTAGCCGAATTCAGGGTTTCGTTAAGGTCTCGGAGAATATCTACATGGAATCTTACTTGTAGATGGTTGAATTCATCGTTCATACGAAGGAATCTTATCTATATTGGTCCAGTTTTCGATCTCGGAGCCACTTTCTTTCTCGAAGTAGCCGAATTTAAGGTTTGGTTAAGGTCTCAGAGAATATCTACATGGAATCTTACCTGTAGATGGTTGGATTCATCATTCATACGAAGGATTAATCTTATCAATATTGGTCTAGTTTTCAATCTCGGAGACACTTTCTTTCTCGAAGTAGCCGAATTTAGGGTTTGGTTAAGGTATCAGAGAATATCTACTTGAAATCTTACTTGTAGATGGTTGAATTCATCGTTCATACGAAGGAATCTTATCTATATTGGTCCAGTTTTCAATCTCGGATCCACTTTCTTTCTTGAAGTAGCCGAATTTAAGGTTTGGTTAAGGTCTCAGAGAATATCTACATGGAACCTTACCTGTAGATGGTTGGATTCATCGTTCATACGAAGGAATCTTATCTATATTGGTCCAGTTATCGATCTCGGAGCCACTTTCTTTCTCAAAGTTGACGAAATTAGGGTTTGGTTAAGGTCTGGGAGAATATCTACATGGAATCTTACATTAGATGGTTGGAGTCATCGTTCATAGAAGGATTAATCTTATCTATATTGGTTTATTTTTCGATCTCGGAGCCACTTTCTTTCTCGAATTAGCCCGATTTAGGGTTTGGTTAAAGTCTGGGAGAATATATACGTGGAATCTTACCCGTATATGGTTCGATTCATCGTTCATACGAAGGAATCTTATCTATATTGGTCCAGTTTTCGATCTCGGAACCGCTTTTTTTCTCGAAATTGCCGAATTTAGGGTTTGGTTAAGGTCAGGGAGAATATCTACATGGAATCTTACCCGTAGATGGTTGGATTCATCGTTCATACGAAGGAATCTTATTTATATTGGTCCATTATCGATCTCGGAGCCACTTTCTTTCTCGAAGTTGATGAAATTAGGGTTTGGTTAAGGTCTCAGAGAATATCTACATGGAATCTTACCTGTATATGGTTGGATTCATCGTTCATACGAAGGAATCTTATCTATATTGGTCCAGTTTTCAATATCGGAGCCACTTTATTTCTCGAAGTTGATGAAATCAGGGTTTGGTTAAGGTCTGGAAGAATATCTACATGGAATCTTACCCGTAGATGGTTGGATTCATTGTTCAGACGAAGGAATGTTATCTATATTGGTCCAATTTTCGATCTCGAAGCCACTTTCTTTCTCGAAGTTGATGAAATTAGGGTTTGGTTAAGGTATGGGAGAATGTCCACATGGAATCTTACCTGTATATGGTTGGATACATCGTTCATACGAAGGAATCTTATCTATATTGGCCAAGTTTTCGATCTCGGAGCCACTTTTTTTCTCGAAGTAGCCGAATTTAGGGTTTGGTTAAGGTCTCGGAGAATATCTACATGGAATCTTACTTGTAGATGGTTGAATTCATCGTTCATACGAAGGAATCTTATCTATATTGGTCCATTTTTCGATCTCGAAGCCACTTTCTTTCTCGAAGTAGCCGAATTTAAGGTTTGGTTAAGGTCTGGGAGAATATCTACATGGAATCTTACCTGTATATGGTTGGATTCATCGTTCATACGAAGGATTAATCTTATCTATATTGGTCCACTTTTCGATCTCGGAGCCACTTTCTTTCTCGAAGTAGCCGAATTTGGGGTTTGGTTTAGGTCTGAGAGAATATATACGTGGAATCTTACCCGTAGATGAATCTTATTTATATTGGTCCATTATCGATCTCGGAGCCACTTTGTTTCTCGAAGTTGACGAAATTAGGGTTTGGTTAAGGTCTTAGAGAATATCTACATGGAATCTTACCTGTATATGGTTGGATTCATCGTTCATACGAAGGAATCTTATCTATATTGGTCCAGTTTTCAATATCGGAGCCACTTTATTTCTCGAAGTTGATGAAATCAGGGTTTGGTTAAGGTCTGGAAGAATATCTACATGGAATCTTACCCGTAGATGGTTGGATTCATTGTTCAGACGAAGGAATCTTATCTATATTGGTCCAATTTTCGATCTCGAAGCCACTTTCTTTCTCGAAGTTGATGAAATTAGGGTTTGGTTAAGGTATGGGAGAATATCTACATGGAATCTTACCTGTATATGGTTGGATTCATCGTTCATACGAAGGAATCTTATCTATATTGGTCAAGTTTTCGATCTCGGAGCCACTTTCTTTCTCGAAGTAGCCGAATTCAGGGTTTGGTTAAGGTCTCGGAGAATATCTACATGGAATCTTACTTGTAGATGGTTGAATTCATCGTTCATACGAAGGAATCTTATCTATATTGGTCCAGTTTTCGATCTCGGAGCCACTTTCTTTCTCGAAGTAGCCGAATTTAAGGTTTGGTTCAGGTCTCAGAGAATATCTACATGGAATCTTACCTGTAGATGGTTGGATTCATCGTTCATACGAAGGATTAATCTTATCTATATTGGTCCATTTTTCAATCTCGTAGCCACTTTATTTCTCGAAGTAGCCGAATTTAGGGTTTGGTTAAGGTCTCGGAGAATATATACATGGACTCTTACTTGTAGATGGTTGAATTCATCGTTCATACGAAGGAATCTTATCTATATTGGTCCAGTTTTCGATCTCGGAGCCACTTTCTTTCTCGAAGTAGCCGAATTTAAGGTTTGGTTAAGGTCTCAGAGAATATCTACATGGAATCTTACATGTAGATGGTTGGATTCATCATTCATACGAAGGAATCTTATCTATATTGGTCCAGTTTTCGATCTCGAAGCCACTTTCTTTCTCGAAGTAGCCGAATTTAGGGTTTGGTTAAGGTCTCGGAGAATATCTACTTGGAATCTTACTTGTAGATGGTTGAATTCATCGTTCATACGAAGGAATCTTATCTATATTGTTCAGTTTTCGATCTCGGAACCATTTTCTTTCTCGAAGTAGCCGAATTTAAGGTTTGGTTAAGGTCTCAGAGAATATCTACATGGAATCTTACCTGTAGATGGTTGGATTCATCGTTCATACGAAGGAATCTTATCTATATTGGTCCAGTTATCGATCTGGGAGCCACTTTCTCAAAGTTGACGAAATTAGGGTTTGGTTAAGGTCTGGGAGAATATCTACATGGAATCTTACCATAGATGGTTGGAGTCAACGTTCATAGAAGGATTAATCTTATCTATATTGGTCTAGTTTTCGATCTCGGAGCCACTTTCTTTCTCGAAGTAGCCGGATTTAGGGTTTGGTTAAGGTCTGGGAGAATATATACGTGGAATCTTACCCGTAGATGGTTCGATTCATCGTTCATACGAAGGAATCTTATTTATATTGGTCCAGTTTTCGATCTCGGAACCGCTTTTTTTCTCGAAGTTGCCGAATTTAGGGTTTGGTTAAGGTCTGGGAGAATACGTACATGGAATCTTACCTGTAGATGGTTGGATTCATCGTTCATACAAAGGAATCTTATCTATATTGGTCCAGTTAACGATCTCGAAGCCACTTTCTTTCTCTAAGTTGACGAAATTAGGGTTTGGTTAAGGTCTGGGAGAATATCTACATGGAATCTTACCCGTAGATGGTTGGATTCATCGTTCATACGAAGAAGTCTTATCTATATTGGTCCAGTTTTCGATCTCGGAGCCACTTTCTTTCTCGAAGTAGCCGAATTTAGGGTTTGATTAAGGTCTCGGAGAATATATACATGGAATCTTACTTGTATATGGTTGGATTCATCGTTCATACAAAGGAATCTTATCTATATTAGTCCAGTTTTCAATCTCGGAGCCACTTTCTTTCTTGAAGTAGCCGAATTTAAGGTTTGGTTAAGGTCTCAGAGAATATCTACATGGAATCTTACCTGTAGATGGTTGGATTCATCGTTCATACGAAGGAATCTTATCTATATTGGTCCAGTTATCGATCTCGGAGCCACTTTCTTTCTCAAAGTTGACGAAATTAGGGTTTGGTTAAGGTCTGGGAGAATATCTACATGGAATCTTACATTAGATGGTTGGAGTCATCGTTCATAGAAGGATTAATCTTATCTATATTGGTCTATTTTTCGATCTCGGAGCCACTTTCTTTCTCGAAGTAGCCCGATTTAGGGTTTGGTTAAAGTCTGGGAGAATATATATGTGGAATCTTACCCGTAGATGGTTCGATTCATCGTTCATACGAAGGAATCTTATCTATATTGGTCCAGTTTTCGATCTCGGAACCGCTTTTTTTCTCGAAATTGCCGAATTTAGGGTTTGGTTAAGGTCAGGGAGAATATCTACATGGATACCCGTAGATGGTTGGATTCATCGTTCATACGAAGGATTAATCTTATCTATATTGGTCCAGTTTTCAATCTCGGAGCCACTTTCTTTCTCGAAGTAGACGAATTTAGGGTTTGGTTAAGGTCTGAGAGAATATCTACGTGGAAGCTTACCCGTAGATGATTCGATTCATCGTTGATACGAAAGAATCTTATCTATACTGGTCCAGTTTTCGATCTCGGAGCCATTTTTTTCTCGAACTAGCCGAATTTAGGGTTTGGTTAAGGTCTGGGAGAATATTTACATGGAATCTTACCCGTAGATGGTTCGATTCATCGTTCATACGAAGGAATCTTATCTATATTGGTCCAGTTTTCGGTCTCGGAACCGCTTTTTTTCTCGAAGTTGCCGAATTTAGGGTTTGGTTAAGGTCAGGGAGAATATCTACATGGAATCTTACCCGTAGATGGTTGGATTCATCGTTCATACGAAGGAATCTTATTTATATTGGTCCATTATCGATCTCAGAGCCACTTTCTTTCTCGAAGTTGATGAAATTAGGGTTTGGTTAAGGTCTCAGAGAATATCTACATGGAATCTTACCTGTATATGGTTGGATTCATCGTTCATACGAAGGAATCTTATCTATATTGGTCCAGTTTTCAATATCGGAGCCACTTTATTTCTCGAAGTTGATGAAATCAGGGTTTGGTTAAGGTCTGGAAGAATATCTACATGGAATCTTACCCGTAGATGGTTGGATTCATCGTTCATACGAAGGAATCTTATCTATATTGGTCAAGTTTTCGATCTCGGAGCCACTTTCTTTCTCGAAGTAGCCGAATTCAGGGTTTGGTTAAGGTCTCGGAGAATATCTACATGGAATCTTACTTGTAGATGGTTGAATTCATCGTTCATACGAAGGAATCTTATCTATATTGGTCCAGTTTTCGATCTCGGAGCCACTTTCTTTCTCGAAGTAGCCGAATTTAAGGTTTGGTTCAGGTCTCAGAGAATATCTACATGGAATCTTACCTGTAGATGGTTGGATTCATCGTTTATACGAAGGATTAATCTTATCTATATTGGTCCATTTTTCAATCTCGGAGCCACTTTATTTCTCGAAGTAGCCGAATTTAGGGATTGGTTAAGGTCTCGGAGAATATATAAATGGACTCTTACTTGTAGATGGTTGAATTCATCGTTCATACGAAGGAATCTTATCTATATTGGTCCAGTTTTCGATCTCGGAGCCACTTTCTTTCTCGAAGTAGCCGAATTTAAGGTTTGGTTAAGGTCTCAGAGAATATCTACATGGAATCTTACCTGTAGATGGTTGGATTCATCATTCATACGAAGGATTAATCTTATCAATATTGGTCTAGTTTTCAATCTCGGAGACACTTTCTTTCTCGAAGTAGCCGAATTTAGGGTTTGGTTAAGGTATCGGAGAATATCTACTTGAAATCTTACTTGTAGATGGTTGAATTCATCGTTCATACGAAGGAATCTTATCTATATTGGTCCAGTTTTCGATCTCGAAGCCACTTTCTTTCTCGAAGTAGCCGAATTTAGGGTTTGGTTAAGGTCTCGGAGAATATCTACTTGGAATCTTACTTGTAGATGGTTGAATTCATCGTTCATACGAAGGAATCTTATCTATATTGTTCAGTTTTCGATCTCGGAACCACTTTCTTTCTCGAAGTAGCCGAATTTAAGGTTTGGTTAAGGTCTCAGAGAATATCTACATGGAATCTTACCTGTAGATGGTTGGATTCATCATTCATACGAAGGATTAATCTTATCAATATTGGTCTAGTTTTCAATCTCGGAGACACTTTCTTTCTCGAAGTAGCCGAATTTAGGGTTTGGTTAAGGTATCGGAGAATATCTACTTGAAATCTTACTTGTAGATGGTTGAATTCATCGTCCATACGAAGGAATCTTATCTATATTGGTCCAGTTTTCGATCTCGAAGCCACTTTCTTTCTCGAAGTAGCCGAATTTAGGGTTTGGTTAAGGTCTCGGAGAATATCTACTTGGAATCTTACTTGTAGATGGTTGAATTCATCGTTCATACGAAGGAATCTTATCTATATTGTTCAGTTTTCGATCTCGGAACCACTTTCTTTCTCGAAGTAGCCGAATTTAAGGTTTGGTTAAGGTCTCAGAGAATATCTACATGGAATCTTACCTGTAGATGGTTGGATTCATCGTTCATACGAAGGAATCTTATCTATATTGGTCCAGTTATCGATCTGGGAGCCACTTTCTCAAAGTTGACGAAATTAGGGTTTGGTTAAGGTCTGGGAGAATATCTACATGAAATCTTACTCGTAGATGGTTGGATTCATCGTTTATACGAAGGAATCTTATCTATATTGGACCATTATCGATCTCGGAGCCACTTTCTTTCTCGAAGTAGCCCGATTTAGGGTTTGGTTAAGGTCTGGGAGAATATATACGTGGAATCTTACCCGTAGATGGTTCGATTCATCGTTCATACGAAGGAATCTTATCTATATTGGTCCAGTTTTCGATCTCGGAACCGCTTTTTTTCTCGAAGTTGCCGAATTTATGGTTTGGTTAAGGTCAGGGAGAATATCTACATGGAATCTTACCCGTAGATGGTTGGATTCATCGTTCATACGAAGGAATCTTAATTATATTGGTCCATTATCGATCTCGGAGCCACTTTCTTTCTCGAAGTTGACGAAATTAGGGTTTGGTTAAGGTCTCAGAGAATATTACATGGAATCTTACCTGTATATGGTTGGATTCATCGTTCATACGAAGGAATCTTATCTATATTGGTCCAGTTTTCAATATCGGAGCCACTTTATTTCTCGAAGTTGATGAAATCAGGGTTTGGTTAAAGTATGGGAGAATATCGACATGTAATCTTACATGTAGATGGTTGGATTCATCGTTCATACGAAGGAATCTTATCTATATTGGTCCAATTTTCGATCTCGAAGCCACTTTCTTTCTCTAAGTAGCCGAATTTAGGGTTTGGTTAAGGTCTCGGAGAATATCTACTTGGAATCTTACTTGTAGATGGTTGAATTCATCGTTCATACGAAAGAATCTTATCTATATTGGTCCAGTTTTCAATCTCGGAGCCACTTTCTTTCTCGAAGTAGCCGAATTTAAGGTTTGGTTAAGGTCTCAGAGAATATCTACATGGAATCATACCTGTAGATGGTTGGATTCATCGTTCATACAAAGGAATCTTATCTATATTGGTCCAGTTAACGATCTCGAAGCCACTTTCTTTCTCGAAGTTTACGAAATTAAGGTTTGGTTAAGGTCTGGGAGAATATCTACATGGAATCTTACCTGTAGATGGTTGGATTCATCGTTCATACGAAGGATTAATCTTATCTATATTGGTCCACTTTTCGATCTCGGAGCCACTTTCTTTCTCGAAGTAGCCGAATTTGGGGTTTGGTTTAGGTCTGAGAGAATATATACGTGGAATCTTACCCGTAGATGAATCTTATCTATATTGGTCCAGTTTTCGATCTCGGAGCCATTTTTTTCTCGAAGTAGCCGAATTTATGGTTTGGTTAAGGTCTGGGAGAATATCTACATGGAATCTTACCCGTAGATGGTTGGATTCATCGTTCATACGAAGGAATCTTATTTATATTGGTCCATTATCGATCTCGGAGCCACTTTCTTTCTCGAAGTTGACGAAATTAGGGTTTGGTTAAGGTCTCAGAGAATATCTACATGGAATCTTACCTGTATATGGTTGGATTCATCGTTCATACGAAGGAATCTTATCTATATTGGTCCAGTTTTCAATATCGGAGCCACTTTATTTCTCGAAGTTGATGAAATCAGGGTTTGGTTAAGGTCTGGAAGAATATCTACATGGAATCTTACCCGTAGATGGTTGGATTCATTGTTCAGACGAAGGAATGTTATCTATATTGGTCCAATTTTCGATCTCGAAGCCACTTTCTTTCTCGAAGTTGATGAAATTAGGGTTTGGTTAAGGTATGGGAGAATATCTACATGGAATCTTACCTGTATATGGTTGGATACATCGTTCATACGAAGGAATCTTATCTATATTGGCCAAGTTTTCGATCTCGGAGCCACTTTTTTTCTCGAAGTAGCCGAATTTAGGGTTTGGTTAAGGTCTCGGAGAATATCTACATGGAATCTTACGTGTAGATGGTTGAATTCATCGTTCATACGAAGGAATCTTATCTATATTGGTCCATTTTTCGATCTCGAAGCCACTTTCTTTCTCGAAGTAGCCGAATTTAAGGTTTGGTTAAGGTCTCGGAGAATATATACATGGACTCTTACTTGTAGATGGTTGAATTCATCGTTCATACGAAGGAATCTTATCTATATTGGTCCAGTTTTCGATCTCGGAGCCACTTTCTTTCTCGAAGTAGCCGAATTTAAGGTTTGGTTAAGGTCTCAGAGAATATCTACATGGAATCTTACATGTAGATGGTTGGATTCATCATTCATACGAAGGAATCTTATCTATATTGGTCCAGTTTTCGATCTCGAAGCCACTTTCTTTCTCGAAGTAGCCGAATTTAGGGTTTGGTTAAGGTCTCGGAGAATATCTACTTGGAGTCTTACTTGTAGATGGTTGAATTCATCGTTCATACGAAGGAATCTTATCTATATTGGTCCATTTTTCGATCTCGAAGCCACTTTCTTTCTCGAAGTAGCCGAATTTAAGGTTTGGTTAAGGTCTGGGAGAATATCTACATGGAATCTTACCTGTATATGGTTGGATTCATCGTTCATACGAAGGATTAATCTTATCTATATTGGTCCAGTTTTCAATCTCGGAGCCACTTTCTTTCTCGAAGTAGACGAATTTAGGGTTTGGTTAAGGTCTGAGAGAATATCTACGTGGAAGCTTACCCGTAGATGATTCGATTCATCGTTGATACGAAAGAATCTTATCTATACTGGTCCAGTTTTCGATCTCGGAGCCATTTTTTTCTCGAACTAGCCGAATTTAGGGTTTGGTTAAGGTCTGGGAGAATATTTACATGGAATCTTACCCGTAGATGGTTGGATTCATCGTTCATACGAAGGAATCTTATCTATATTGGTCAAGTTTTCGATCTCGGATCCACTTTCTTTATCGAAGTTGACGAAATTTGGGTTTGTTAAGGTCTGGGAGAATATCTATATGGAATCTTACCCGTAGATGGTTGGATTCGTCGTTCATACGAAGGAATCTTATCTATATTGGCCAGTTTTCGATCTCGGAGCCACTTTCTTTCTCGAAGATGACGAAATTAGGGTTTGGTTAAGGTCTGGGAGAATATCAACATGAAATCTTACCCGTAGATGGTTGGATTCATCGTTCATACGAAGGAATCTTATCTATATTGGTCCATTATCGATCTCGGAGCCACTTTCTTTCTCGAAGTTGACAAAATTAGGGTTTGGTTAAGGTCTGGGAGAATATCGACATGCAATCTTACATGTTGATGGTTGGATTCATCGATCATACGAAGTAATCTTATCTATATTGGTCCAATTTTCGATCTCGGAGCTACTTTCTATCTCGAAGTTGACGAAATTAAGGTTTGGTTAAGGTCTAGGAGAATATCTACATGGAATCTTACGCGTAGATGGTTGGATTCATCGTTCATACGAAGGAATCTTATCTATATGGCTCCATTATCGATCTCGGAGCCACTTTCTTTATCGACATGTAATCTTACATGTAGATGGTTGGATTCATCGTTCATACGAAGGAATCTTATCTATATTGGTCCAATTTTCGATCTCGAAGCCACTTTCTTTCTCTAAGTAGCCGAATTTAGGGTTTGGTTAAGGTCTCGGAGAATATCTACTTGGAATCTTACTTGTAGATGGTTGAATTCATCGTTCATACGAAGGAATCTTATCTAAATTGGTCCAGTTTTCGATCTCGGAGCCACTTTCTTTCTCGAAGTTGACAAAATTAGGGTTTGGTTAAGGTCTGGGAGAATATCGACATGCAATCTTACATGTTGATGGTTGGATTCATCGATCATACGAAGTAATCTTATCTATATTGGTCCAATTTTCGATCTCGGAGCTACTTTCTATCTCGAAGTTGACGAAATTAAGGTTTGGTTAAGGTCTAGGAGAATATCTACATGGAATCTTACGCGTAGATGGTTGGATTCATCGTTCATACGAATGAATCTTATCTATATGGCTCCATTATCGATCTCGGAGCCACTTTCTTTATCGACATGTAATCTTACATGTAGATGGTTGGATTCATCGTTCATACGAAGGAATCTTATCTATATTGGTCCAATTTTCGATCTCGAAGCCACTTTCTTTCTCTAAGTAGCCGAATTTAGGGTTTGGTTAAGGTCTCGGAGAATATCTACTTGGAATCTTACTTGTAGATGGTTGAATTCATCGTTCATACGAAGGAATCTTATCTAAATTGGTCCAGTTTTCGATCTCGGAGCCACTTTCTTTCTCGAAGTAGCCGAATTTAAGGTTTGGTTAAGGTCTCAGAGAATATCTACATGGAATCTTACCTGTAGATGGTTGGATTCATCGTTCATACGAAGGTATCTTATCTATATTGGTCCAGTTTTCAATCTCGGAGCCACTTTCTTTCTCGAAGTAGCCGAATTTAAGGTTTGGTTAAGGTCTCAGAGAATATCTACATGGAATCATACCTGTAGATGGTTGGATTCATCGTTCATACAAAGGAATCTTATCTATATTGGTCCAGTTAACGATCTCGAAGCCACTTTATTTCTCGAAGTTTACGAAATTAAGGTTTGGTTAAGGTCTGGGAGAATATCTACATGGAATCTTACCTGTAGATGGTTGGATTCATCGTTCATACGAAGGATTAATCTTATCTATATTGGTCCACTTTTCGATCTCGGAGCCACTTTCTTTCTCGAAGTAGCCGAATTTGGGGTTTGGTTTAGGTCTGAGAGAATATATACGTGGAATCTTACCCGTAGATGAATCTTATCTATATTGGTCCAGTTTTCGATCTCGGAGCCATTTTTTTCTCGAAGTAGCCGAATTTATGGTTTGGTTAAGGTCTGGGAGAATATCTACATGGAATCTTACCCGTAGATGGTTGGATTCATCGTTCATACGAAAGAATCTTATCTATGTTGGCCCAGTTTTCGATCTCGGAGCCACTTTCTTTCTCGAAGTTGACGAAATTAGGGTTTGGTTAACGTCTGGGAGAATATCTACATGGAATCTTACCCGTAGATGGTTGGATTCATCGTTCATACGAAGAAGTCTTATCTATATTGGTCAAGTTTTCGATCTCGGAGCCACTTTCTTTCTCGAAGTAGCCGAATTTAGGGTTTGATTAAGGTCTCGGAGAATATATACATGGAATCTTACTTGTATATGGTTGGATTCATCGTTCAGACAAAGGAATCTTATCTATATTAGTCCAGTTTTCAATCTCGGATCCACTTTCTTTCTTGAAGTAGCCGAATTTAAGGTTTGGTTAAGGTCTCAGAGAATATCTACATGGAACCTTACCTGTAGATGGTTGGATTCATCGTTCATACGAAGGAATCTTATCTATATTGGTCCAGTTATCGATCTCGGAGCCACTTTCTTTCTCAAAGTTGACGAAATTAGGGTTTGGTTAAGGTCTGGGAGAATATCTACATGGAATCTTACATTAGATGGTTGGAGTCATCGTTCATAGAAGGATTAATCTTATCTATATTGGTTTATTTTTCGATCTCGGAGCCACTTTCTTTCTCGAAGTAGCCCGATTTAGGGTTTGGTTAAAGTCTGGGAGAATATATACGTGGAATCTTACCCGTAGATGGTTCGATTCATCGTTCATACGAAGGAATCTTATCTATATTGGTCCAGTTTTCGATCTCGGAACCGCTTTTTTTCTCGAAATTGCCGAATTTAGGGTTTGGTTAAGGTCAGGGAGAATATCTACATGGAATCTTACCCGTAGATGGTTGGATTCATCGTTCATACGAAGGAATCTTATTTATATTGGTCCATTATCGATCTCGGAGCCACTTTCTTTCTCGAAGTTGACGAAATTAGGGTTTGGTTAAGGTCTCAGAGAATATCTACATGGAATCTTACCTGTATATGGTTGGATTCATCGTTCATACGAAGGAATCTTATCTATATTGGTCCAGTTTTCGATCTCGGAGCCACTTTCTTTCTCGAAGTAGCCGAATTTAAGGTTTGGTTAAGGTCTCAGAGAATATCTACATGGAATCTTACCTGTAGATGGTTGGATTCATCATTCATACGAAGGATTAATCTTATCAATATTGGTCTAGTTTTCAATCTCGGAGACACTTTCTTTCTCGAAGTAGCCGAATTTAGGGTTTGGTTAAGGTATCAGAGAATATCTACTTGAAATCTTACTTGTAGATGGTTGAATTCATCGTTCATACGAAGGAATCTTATCTATATTGGTCCAGTTTTCGATCTCGAAGCCACTTTCTTTCTCGAAGTAGCCGAATTTAGGGTTTGGTTAAGGTCTCGGAGAATATCTACTTGGAATCTTACTTGTAGATGGTTGAATTCATCGTTCATACGAAGGAATCTTATCTATATTGTTCAGTTTTCGATCTCGGAACCATTTTCTTTCTCGAAGTAGCCGAATTTAAGGTTTGGTTAAGGTCTCAGAGAATATCTACATGGAATCTTACCTGTAGATGGTTGGATTCATCGTTCATACGAAGGAATCTTATCTATATTGGTCCAGTTATCGATCTGGGAGCCACTTTCTCAAAGTTGACGAAATTAGGGTTTGGTTAAGGTCTGGGAGAATATCTACATGAAATCTTACTCGTAGATGGTTGGATTCATCGTTTATACGAAGGAATCTTATCTATATTGGACCATTATCGATCTCGGAGCCACTTTCTTTCTCGAAGTAGCCCGATTTAGGGTTTGGTTAAGGTCTGGGAGAATATATACGTGGAATCTTACCCGTAGATGGTTCGATTCATCGTTCATACGAAGGAATCTTATCTATATTGGTCCAGTTTTCGATCTCGGAACCGCTTTTTTTCTCGAAGTTGCCGAATTTATGGTTTGGTTAAGGTCAGGGAGAATATCTACATGGAATCTTACCCGTAGATGGTTGGATTCATCGTTCATACGAAGGAATCTTAATTATATTGGTCCATTATCGATCTCGGAGCCACTTTCTTTCTCGAAGTTGACGAAATTAGGGTTTGGTTAAGGTCTCAGAGAATATTACATGGAATCTTACCTGTATATGGTTGGATTCATCGTTCATACGAAGGAATCTTATCTATATTGGTCCAGTTTTCAATATCGGAGCCACTTTATTTCTCGAAGTTGATGAAATCAGGGTTTGGTTAAAGTATGGGAGAATATCGACATGTAATCTTACATGTAGATGGTTGGATTCATCGTTCATACGAAGGAATCTTATCTATATTGGTCCAATTTTCGATCTCGAAGCCACTTTCTTTCTCTAAGTAGCCGAATTTAGGGTTTGGTTAAGGTCTCGGAGAATATCTACTTGGAATCTTACTTGTAGATGGTTGAATTCATCGTTCATACGAAAGAATCTTATCTATATTGGTCCAGTTTTCAATCTCGGAGCCACTTTCTTTCTCGAAGTAGCCGAATTTAAGGTTTGGTTAAGGTCTCAGAGAATATCTACATGGAATCATACCTGTAGATGGTTGGATTCATCGTTCATACAAAGGAATCTTAACTATATTGGTCCAGTTAACGATCTCGAAGCCACTTTCTTTCTCGAAGTTTACGAAATTAAGGTTTGGTTAAGGTCTGGGAGAATATCTACATGGAATCTTACCTGTAGATGGTTGGATTCATCGTTCATACGAAGGATTAATCTTATCTATATTGGTCCACTTTTCGATCTCGGAGCCACTTTCTTTCTCGAAGTAGCCGAATTTGGGGTTTGGTTTAGGTCTGAGAGAATATATACGTGGAATCTTACCCGTAGATGAATCTTATCTATATTGGTCCAGTTTTCGATCTCGGAGCCATTTTTTTCTCGAAGTAGCCGAATTTATGGTTTGGTTAAAGTCTGGGAGAATATCTACATGGAATCTTACCCGTAGATGGTTGGATTCATCGTTCATACGAAAGAATCTTATCTATGTTGGCCCAGTTTTCGATCTCGGAGCCACTTTCTTTCTCGAAGTTGACGAAATTAGGGTTTGGTTAACGTCTGGGAGAATATCTACATGGAATCTTACCCGTAGATGGTTGGATTCATCGTTCATACGAAGAAGTCTTATCTATATTGGTCAAGTTTTCGATCTCGGAGCCACTTTCTTTCTCGAAGTAGCCGAATTTAGGGTTTGATTAAGGTCTCGGAGAATATATACATGGAATCTTACTTGTATATGGTTGGATTCATCGTTCAGACAAAGGAATCTTATCTATATTAGTCCAGTTTTCAATCTCGGATCCACTTTCTTTCTTGAAGTAGCCGAATTTAAGGTTTGGTTAAGGTCTCAGAGAATATCTACATGGAATCTTACCTGTAGATGGTTGGATTCATCGTTCATACGAAGGAATCTTATCTATATTGGTCCAGTTATCGATCTCGGAGCCACTTTCTTTCTCAAAGTTGACGAAATTAGGGTTTGGTTAAGGTCTGGGAGAATATCTACATGGAATCTTACATTAGATGGTTGGAGTCATCGTTCATAGAAGGATTAATCTTATCTATATTGGTCTATTTTTCGATCTCGGAGCCACTTTCTTTCTCGAAGTAGCCCGATTTAGGGTTTGGTTAAAGTCTGGGAGAATATATATGTGGAATCTTACCCGTAGATGGTTCGATTCATCGTTCATACGAAGGAATATTATCTATATTGGTCCAGTTTTCGATCTCGGAACCGCTTTTTTTCTCGAAATTGCCGATTTTAGGGTTTGGTTAAGGTCAGGGAGAATATCTACATGGAATCTTACCCGTAGATGGTTGGATTCATCGTTCATACGAAGGAATCTTATTTATATTGGTCCATTATCGATCTCGGAGCCACTTTCTTTCTCGAAGTTGACGAAATTAGGGTCTGGTTAAGGTCTCAGAGAATATCTACATGGAATCTTACCTGTATATGGTTGGATTCATCGTTCATACGAAGGAATCTTATCTATATTGGTCCAGTTTTCAATATCGGAGCCACTTTATTTCTCGAAGTTGATGAAATCAGGGTTTGGTTAAGGTCTGGAAGAATATCTACATGGAATCTTACCCGTAGATGGTTGGATTCATCGTTCATACGAAGGAATCTTATCTATATTGGTCAAGTTTTCGATCTCGGAGCCACTTTCTTTCTCGAAGTAGCCGAATTCAGGGTTTGGTTAAGGTCTCGGAGAATATCTACATGGAATCTTACTTGTAGATGGTTGAATTCATCGTTCATACGAAGGAATCTTATCTATATTGGTCCAGTTTTCGATCTCGGAGCCACTTTCTTTCTCGAAGTAGCCGAATTTAAGGTTTGGTTCAGGTCTCAGAGAATATCTACATGGAATCTTACCTGTAGATGGTTGGATTCATCGTTTATACGAAGGATTAATCTTATCTATATTGGTCCATTTTTCAATCTCGGAGCCACTTTATTTCTCGAAGTAGCCGAATTTAGGGTTTGGTTAAGGTCTCGGAGAATATATACATGGACTCTTACTTGTAGATGGTTGAATTCATCGTTCATACGAAGGAATCTTATCTATATTGGTCCAGTTTTCGATCTCGGAGCCACTTTCTTTCTCGAAGTAGCCGAATTTAAGGTTTGGTTAAGGTCTCAGAGAATATCTACATGGAATCTTACCTGTAGATGGTTGGATTCATCATTCATACGAAGGATTAATCTTATCAATATTGGTCTAGTTTCCAATCTCGGAGACACTTTCTTTCTCGAAGTAGCCGAATTTAGGGTTTGGTTAAGGTATCGGAGAATATCTACTTGAAATCTTACTTGTAGATGGTTGGATTCATCGTTCATACGAAGGAATCTTATCTATATGGCTCCATTATCGATCTCGGAGCCACTTTCTTTATCGACATGTAATCTTACTTGTAGATGGTTGAATTCATCGTTCATACGAAGGAATCTTATCTATATTGTTCAGTTTTCGATCTCGGAACCACTTTCTTTCTCGAAGTAGCCGAATTTAAGGTTTGGTTAAGGTCTCAGAGAATATCTATATGGAATCTTACCTGTAGATGGTTGGATTCATCGTTCATACGAAGGAATCTTATCTATATTGGTCCAGTTATCGATCTGGGAGCCACTTTCTCAAAGTTGACGAAATTAGGGTTTGGTTAAGGTCTGGGAGAATATCTACATGAAATCTTACCCGTAGATGGTTGGATTCATCGTTTATACGAAGGAATCTTATCTATATTGGACCATTATCGATCTCGGAGCCACTTTCTTTCTCGAAGTAGCCCGATTTAGGGTTTGGTTAAGGTCTGGGAGAATATATACGTGGAATCTTACCCGTAGATGGTTC